>NW_023419506.1:0-2790 GCF_002922805.2 Oryzias melastigma
TTCGTCGTCGTGATGGCCGAGGTGAGACAGCAGGGAGTGTTGCTCATTAATTCCTCCTCTGTTGCGCCAGTTCTGGGAAATAAAATAACAACCATCTGGACACAAGCCTACAGCAGTAACCTCTTAGATTCAAAAATGAAGTGTAATTTGAACTTTTCCTGAGTTTGAGTGAAGCTGGGTTTTCAGGTGAGCAACACGGTTTCTATATTGTAATAACACTAAAAAACTGTTTCTATAAATCCACAATCTGGCTGTCATAAATAAGATAAAAACAAATAATTCCCAAATTTTACTAGGAAATAGTATAAAGTGTTCCCATATTTTTTGGGCTACTATAGAGCAGGGGTGGATTCATTTTTTGACCTCGAATGATTCTAAAATTTGACAGAAGGGCATGACCACGAACAGATGGATAATTTAAAAATACATGCAATATATATACAGTGTACAAATAATAGTATTCTATACCCCTCAGGTTTAAAGAGTGCATTTTGTGCTTCAACGCCACATATAGTTGAGACTTGAGGAAATAGACATATTTTTGTAATCTTTACAAATGCACTGACAAGTGAAACATTGGATCAATTAACAAAAGCTTTGTAATTTCTAAACAACACTTTTTCGTTTTGTCATTAGTCTGTGAGCTGTGTTAACCTTCAAATTACTTTCATACGAAAAATAATTTCAAATGTAGCAAATTATGGAACTTCTGTTTATTGATCCAATGTTTCTCCTTTTTCAGTGTATATTATGTAAAGATTTTGTTTTTTTCTAATCGCTATCATGATTTCCTGAAAGAGGGGATCCTAAGGTACATCCATGCCAAATGTGGTGCTTTTATGGCAATCTCTGTAGCCTCCAGTTTTGATATATCAGCTAACTCTTTATTCTGTTGGTCATAGTCCTTACCTATGCTCTCAATCTTTCCTCTTTATTTTTTTTTATTTTTTTCTCTGCCAAAAAAATCCCTTAATTCCTCTGTCACTGACCAAAAAAAACCCCCAAACAAACAAAAAAACCCCACACAATTAATAATATACTTGTGGCCTTCAGGTGGCGCTATTACCACTTTCTATGCCAGCAGCTATGGGTGAAACTACCCACAAGTAAGTCAGTCCTTGGCTTTTTTTGTGTTAGAAATTCCCTTTTAGCAGCTTTTTTTCAGCTAGCCAAGATGGAGCGACAACGGCAGTGAAAAGCTGGTAAAATCAAAAGAGCAGCTTCACGTCTCTCATTAGGATCCCAGTTTACTGTTTTCATTGGAAGAAAGTTTGTTTTAGCTTACTCTTTCAATCAAAAATGGCCAGTGAGGCCTTGCTGTTAAACATTTCAAAACTAATGTTATTTACTTTTTATTCTTACTAATGTGAGTTACCTTAATGAATGCAGAATCAAAATAAAAAAATAAACTATATTCTTTATTTTCTCCTTTAATTTCATGACTTGCAAAAAAATATTGTATTTGGCCAGCAGCCGGGATCCCATGTAGATTTTGGCCCTTTGAGCGAAAACGTTTGGGCACCTCTGCTCAAGAGGAAATCTGATGATGAAAACAACAGTTAGACAAACAAACGAAAGCTTCAGTGAAAAGGTAGGAAGCATCAAAACACACACAGCACACATCAGGTGAGAAATAGGTCAGTGACTGAGGCAAATGTCACTTATCTTAACTATAATGATTATTATTAACGTGTGAGGGAAGGATGTCAAATTGAGGAATTCCTTGAACAAATCATCAATAGAAATTTGAAAGTGTTAGCAGCGTGCCTTTGGGAGTTATAGTAAGAACTTTTTTCCCGTTTACAATTAGAAGCAAAATTTCCCGTCCTTTGGCTTCCAACCACTAATGCAGTCATATCAACTCAGCATTCAAATGTACTCTTGTTGAGCAGGATTTATGGAGCGCAGTGGAATGAGCAGCTCTGTGTGTGGGATGAGTTGTGTCTCCCAGTGGATCTCCGAGGTTCGTAGACAGCTCAGTAAACACAGTTAAGAGGGAGCAGGAGGCTGTATGAGCAAGAACACTGGACTGAGACCAAGGCTAATGTGTTGGTATAAACTCTGACAAAAAAAAAATCATTTTTTTTCTTTGTTATTCAGTGGAGCAAATACAAACTAATGCAAAATAAAAACTGATTAAAAACGCTATAAGAACTTGTTAAAAATACAACATTTACATTTGAGTAGTCACTGAAGATGAGTAAAAAAGTAGAATTAATTATATTAACACCATCCCCTGCATACATTTTTTAAAAGACTTGTAAGCTTGATCCTCCTGCTCCTTCTGTACATTTTTCGGCATGTAAAAACTCAATCACACTTTCAGCAATTTTGGTGTCAAAACGTTCAGCTTGTTCAGGACATTACTGCTTGTACTTTTGTTATTCATAAACTTTACAGTTTTTTAAATATTGAGCAAAATATTCCCCATAGGAAATGAATGAGAAAGTCTTCAAATTTCAAAATTTTAAGTGGATTAGCAACAAACTTTTAAATTTATTCATGGGCTATGTTTTCATCTTTTATAGTCTTTTTTTTTAAGTTGTTTACCTAATATTGCAGCAACATACTAACATTTTTGATCATTTGTTATCTACTGAAGTTTTATAGGAGTTTAACTTCTATTTTAGAAACAGGCTAACGTTTTTGACTAATTTAGCTTACTCTGAAATTTTAGGCTATCTTGGAGTTTAGCTAGTTTTTAAGCAGCTAGCTAGCTTTTTTTTTTGGCTAATTTACTAAGTTTTTTTGGAGCTAATTTGGAATTTAGCTTATAAATAAGGGACACTA
>NW_023419507.1:0-2788 GCF_002922805.2 Oryzias melastigma
GGCAGATCTGAAAGACTTTTAAAGGTTTGGGCTTTTATTTTTGCACAAATAAGATTTTTTTTTTTTATTAGGCTCTTGTTTACTTACAAATGTTTTTTTCTTGCTTCATTTTTTTTCACAGAATAAAAACGATTATTTTAAAGAATAAAATGTAAAGTTTTTCACCTTCTTCTCCTCAATCTGGGGCAGATATCAGTGATAATCTGGTATTTTATATCAATCTTTTGTGGATCTTTTTTAATAAAAAGTGATAAACCAACCTTAGACCAAATAACTTTGGGTTTTTTATGATAACAGATCAAATCTAAACTATTTGTTGTTCTCAGAGCTGTAATTTATCAATGAACTGTTGATTTGTTTTAGTTTAAGGATCATTGACTATAAGAATAATATTAATATTGTATAAAAATAACATTCTTATATACAGTCTATGTTAAAGATGCAGACCAAAGCGTTTACTGCCACCTGGTGGTGAAGGATGGAACTTTTCCATCCTTCAGTTCTGTTCTTTTTTTTCTAACTTTCTACAGTCTTTGAGCTGAACTTTCTCCTCATTAACTCAATTTTATGGTATTTTTTTATAATATTTTTTTTATTATACTTTAAATTGAGATAATTTGTTGGTAGTTATGACATATTTTAGGAATAATCCTCACAATGAAGCGATTTACCTAGAAAAAGGTTAATTTGTTTTACAAGTAGTGTCACAAAAATGTAAAAATATACATGTAGCAACACTGAATTATGATTAAAAAAATATGTATAAAACCAAAAGATTTTTACATTAATGATGAAAAGGATATCTCAAAATGTCCTCACTAGAGTTGATATATAAAGAAAGGTGGGCATTACCTGCTCATGAAAGTGTCTAAATTTCTGCAAAAGTTCCTGATATTTCAAATTAATTGAGGACTCTGAAAGTCGATGGTGAGAAATCTCTACTTTTTAGTTTTTAGCTAAATTTGTAGCTTCTTCCGTCAGAAATTTACGACCTTAGTGTGAAAAATAGTCACTTTTTGTTTTTAAAAAGATTAAAAGTTCTATTGTTTGCTTCACATTTAAGTTTAATTGACTTTAAAGTTGAAGTGTACATTTTTTTGTTGACAAAATTCTTGGTGTTTTACCAGGAAAATACCTCCAGCTGCCGCACAGCCTGCCGCAGACGCAGACGACCCTGCAGCCGCCGTCCGACACGTCAAACCTCGTCCGAATGCGTTCGCTGAACCTGGGAAAGTCGGACCCCTCCCTCACCTCCAGTTTGGTGAGTGAATTTGCTTTAATTGATTCATCCTTCACTCAAAGTTTAAAAGTGGCTAATTTTTGAAGCCTCCACTTATTTTACCTCCAAACATCTGAATATAAAACGTGGAGACGGAACATAAAACATGAGTCAGTAATGTGATGTTCACACACACTTTGATCGGCTGTTTTTAACATATTTGTTTTTACTTTAGAGCTTTTTTTTATAAAGTAAAAAATGATTAACCTCAAAATCCTAATCTTATCCCACACATGAAATAATATTTTTTAAATTATTTTTCAAACAAATGAATGAACATTAACCTTTAAGGTGATGTTTGAGCATTTTGAGAACTTCTAGCTCCGTAACCATAATAATTAAAAACCATCTGCAGAACAAAATCCTGCCGGGTTTTAGAAGTCCGATCAGACTAAAACATTGTGATGGAAAAAAAAAAAAAAAATCAATGTTTTTTAATCTTTTAGTGCCACAGTGGGACGACTGAGTTTTTGAACTAAACCTCAAAAACTTTAACTATGACCCGTTTTTGATGATTTAAAGCATTTCAAGAACAAACTCAAGTTTGAAGTGAAGCTAAATTATGCAAAAGAAATGTCTGAAGCATTTGAGAGCAGATTTTCAGTGGTGCTGAATGTTTGTTAGATAGAATCTTTCAGAGTCAGATTTACAAACATATGAACCCAGTTTATTTACCAACTAGTGATTGTGTTTCATATTTCACATCTATTGTTTTTATGGACACAGCAGGAACATAGTGGACCAATAAAGACTGTTAAATGCACAACTGTTCAGTACGACTTCAAAAAATGCTACATGACACACATGCGCAAAACTTTATTTAATTCTAGAATTGTCAAAAAAAACACAATTTAGCAATTACACTGTTTCCATGTGAATAAATCCAAACCAGCTCACACCATTCAAAAACACGGGTGTGAACAACACTTTCATTTAGATACATTCAGATTTTTGACTAGAGCTCATCATCATCTATCAAAGGAGACGTCGGCGTCTTATTCAGGACATGAAGCGGCGAGCTACGGGGGAGTGGTTTTGGAGGATTTTGGGAAATGGTGGTTGTTTATTTTGCACAGGAGCTGTGGATCTAACAATTCCACATCCTGTGAGACCTCCTCTTGTGCCCGGGCACAACCACACTGTAATTATCCGGTTGTAGATCACGATTTGCGCAGTTTCGAGAAATTTGTCAATTTGGATACGCCTCAAAAACCACCTCCTCCAAGCAGAAACTTGAGAGTTTTCTACTTTGTGCATTAAAATAACATTAAAATAAAGTCTCTCTTTCTAAGTAAAAATGTCTCTGATTTTGGTGTAAAAGTCTTTATCTTATAGTTTTGTGCTACGTTCTCACCAGAGAACGCTGAACAGGAATTCTTGAATGCTTGCTCACACTGGAGAAGCAGGGAGGGGCTTCTTCTTCTCCTCTTCTTTTTTCTATTGTTTTTTAGTTAGAAGAGGCTTGGTGTGAAATGTTGTAAATCTTGCTCCAGGATTTTTCTTTCACAG
>NW_023419508.1:0-2788 GCF_002922805.2 Oryzias melastigma
CTATCCACAAGTTATTTAATAACAAAAGACCATATTTAATGTTTTTCTGCTGATAACACAAAATCCTAATGAGAAAAACAGCACAAAACTGCTTTCTACGGTGGCCTTGAAGTCCAAATCCCATTAAGAAAGCACTAAACGCAAAAAAATATTAAAGATTACAGCGACAAATTAAGAAAGACAATAAAAATACACTATAAAAAGGGAAGCTGTGAATCAATTAACAAGAAAAATCTGTAATTTGTCACATTTAAAAATATTAGTTTTTATAAATGTTTAAGTTGAGTAAAGCATCAACTCAACATTTTTTTAAGGAAAACTACTTTTTTTTTGTTAATTGATACAAATGTTTCACTTTTTCCAGTGAAAAAAACAACTTTACATTTTAGACATTAAAACAAAAATGTAAAACAAAATTCAAAAAAGGAAATTTCCAGAAATCGAAATGAAATGTAAAAAAATGAAACATTAGAAGAAACCACTGATTGGATGAAAACATTTGTTCTTTTTTTCAACAGGAAGTCATGTGACATGGCGAGGTCCTCAACAAAATAGTTTTTTATGCTTTTGGCCACGCCCACTGCAAAAGTTTGTTGATAAATCGGTTATCAATCCAGTTCCTTTTGAGTTATTCTTCTGCTTTCTGTCTTCAAATGTCATCATCTTATCAGTGACATCACATAATACTTATCATTATTATTATTATTCTATTTCGTTTTGATTTCTGTAATTTATAATTTTTTTATATTTTGGTGTTGTTTTAATTTCTAAAATATTTTTTTTATCATTTGTTTAGTTTCTTAATTGTCATTGTGATCTTTAATGAGTTTTTGTGTTGATGTGATTTGGACTTCAGGGCCACCGTAGCTTTTCTTTGAAATGTATCATAAAACGTATCATAATGCTGAAAAATAAGGTTGAACTCATTTAAATTTACATGAAAAATAGACATTTTTTTAAAGTGATTTATAAAACAAATGTGATTTGTGTGATCTAATAATTTTGATGAAAAAACATAGTTTTTTTAAATAAAAATGTTGACTTCTTTGAGAAAATGCCTGATGAATCGTAGGGAATACCTGATCTGGCCCTGGAGGTAACAGCATTCCCATGACGACCGTATATTTGCCCGCTCAACGGCTCTGATTACTTAAAGCAAAGTGATCGATGAACACGCCGAGCTTCTGGCTGTCAGGATGGGAAGCACAATCAAGCCGCTCTGCTGCTGGAGGGAAGGATGGAGTCTGCAGCCGGCCGGGCCTTCATGACTGTATATGCCGCTGTGGGGGGGGGGCTTTGAAGGCTGATGTAATAACCAGACCTGCATTTCCACATGTGAATGTGCAATAGCTGAGCACCTGTACGAGATCCAGCGAGCCGACGGGAACACGGAGGTCGGGAACGGCGAGATTCCAGTCCTGATGTGTTACAGCTACAGAGGAAGAGCAGCAGCATCATCATCATCATCATCTCTCGTGTCCTCCCTCACTCCGTCTTCTCTCATCCAGCTGCTCATTTGGCATCGGAGCAAAGAAATAAATGAAGTGCTGCAGCAGAAAGAAAGCCTCACTGGCAGCGGGACTGAGGGCACGAGGAGTGAGACGGGGATTTGGAGGATGGTTTAAAGGAAGCTTTTTTAATCATCTACTTTCTTTTTTTTGTCTTTAAAAGATGTGAAAGAAAAAGCCAAGAGATGATTTTATGGTTCAGCAAAGTTTATCATGTTAAACTCCAATGAGTTCCTGTCATTTCCACCTAAATGACAAAACTGTTCTCTAATTTAAACAAGAATTCTTTATTACAAAAACAAATCTAAAGTATCAGTTAATAGAGTTTTTTTTAGTCATCTTTGGATTGTCACATAATGCCAGCTTTACACTATCCTGGAATCAATCTATATCAAATTTTTGACCATTTTAAAAAAAAAATGAAGTTGTCAGATTTGGCTCCTTAATTGCCCATTCATTATATTTGATCTATTTTCAAAGCGTTCCCAGTTGGTCTTTTAATTATTATTGTGCTGTTTTTAGACCAAAATCTGAAAAAGTTGTCGTTTTCTAGGACACAGTTTCTGCAGAACGGCAGGAGTTTATTAGAAATTCACCTCTGACTTGTGGGTGGGACTGGCACAGAGTGAGCCTGCTTTCATTTCCCATCATCCCTTTGGTTACACCAGAGGTATCAAAGTCAATCCCACAAGGGGCCAAAATCCAAAACACACCTTTGGTCACGGGCCGAACTGGATAAACATTTATTGAACACAATAAAACTACATTTTTTTATTTTTAAAGCTGTAACTTTTTACCATAATTATGAATAATAAAAAAGCAGGAATATTACTCCAGAATAAATCAACTTAAACCTTAATTAACTTTCAATATTTTACTCTCCATAAAAATATATTTAGTCAAAATGATACAAGTTAGAAATGAGCTCAAGATAACATCGGACCATTAATAACAATAAAATAAAATGATCTGGAGGGCCGATAGAATTACCCTGAGGGCCGGATCCGGCCCCCGGGCCTTGACTTTGACGAATGTGGTTTATACTCTCTCCTGCTAGCTTACAGCCCATAAAACCCCCTACCCTATGTCCATATTCCTTCACTACTCCCCACATAGTTTACCAAATAGTTCGTTTGTATGGAAAAATAAATTTGGCGAAATATCGCGATATTTTGTTTGTTAATACTTGTATCGATTTAAAATGCTGACAAGACAATTTATTTAATGATGGCATACTTCTGTGTCTTACTTTCAGTTAGTATTCAGTTAGATTTCTTTTC
>NW_023419509.1:0-2080 GCF_002922805.2 Oryzias melastigma
TCATTACTTTCTCAATGTTGAGTTTTTGCAGCGTCCCTGCTGGGAGAGGCTGGATGTTCTGGTGGATCAGACCTGACGTTCTCACTCTGCTGTTCAGGTGGCCTTCGTCAGCACCTGCAGGAGCTTCTGGGACTGCGGCTCAGTGGCTCTGGACGACATCAGCGTGAGCCTGGGAGACTGCGAGCTGACGGCAGGTAACACCTCCTCACCTGCGAGCCCCCCGAGGAACACCTTTTTAAAGTTGGGCTTTCATTTCTCCCCTCAGGTTCGTCGTCGCTGCCCCCTCCGGGACACTGCGACTTCGAGGCGGGACTGTGTGGTTATTCCCAGGAGAGGGAGAGAGATGCTGCCGACTGGCAGAGGAGGAGAGGACCCACCCCCACCTCCTACACCGGGCCCAGAGCAGACCACAGCAGCGGCTTGGGTGAGGAGTCCTTCCTGTATCTGCAGCTCACCTGCAGCACAGGTGCATCCATTTCAGCAGAATATCACCAAAACGAGGATTTAAATCGGCCAATAGATCCACTTAAAAATTGAAATTATTATAACAGTGAATTCATCATCACAAAGGAAGTTCCTGCTTGGTTAACCAAAATCTGGATCTTCAAGAACATGATAATGAAGATGAGGAGGGAAAGAAAGATGGCTGTTAACTGTATAGTTTGGGAATCTGACCTCTGACCTTTACAACTGGGAGACTTCTAGATCTACAGCTGTAAATGTAGCGGATAACTGGAGCTTGAACTGCTCACATTCCTTCAAGCAGAGATATCAGAGGCGTCCTACCTGGATGGAGAAAGATCTGGCCTGTTGCTTCCAAAAACAACAAAAAAAAGAAGGTCCAGGAGTCTGGGTGAAGAGAGGAAGGCCTGAAGACTCTTTTTGCCTCCTCTGCAGACCAGTTCCTCTCAGATACTGGTTTCAAACCAGATTTTCTTTTTTTGAGTGGACTAACTGATATTCTGATCAAAGAGATGCACCTGTGCTCCTCACATCCAACCATAAAGACCTGTCGGTAGATAGCTCCTCCCACCTCTCACCAGGATACTACCTGCACATGGAGGCGTCGCCCATGCTGCCCGGACAGAGCGCGCGGCTGCTGTCACGACCGGTGCGGGGGGGCCGGGCCCCTCAGTGCCTGCAGTTCTTCTACCACATGTACGGCTCGGGCACCGGCGTGCTCAGAGTCCTCCTCAACGAAGAAGGCCAGGAGACGTTGCTATGGCAACAGAGCAGAGAGCAGAGCATCGCCTGGCTGAGGGGCCAAGTGCAGTACCAGTGGGACAGACCCCACAAGGCAAGACAGCCTCGCTTGATCTACTGTAGAACAGAGACGTTTGTGACCTTCAGACAAGACTTTCTGCTTTAATGAAGGCGGACGTCAGAGCTGCTCTAAGAGAGAGAAAAAAATTGCTTATGTATGAGAAGTTTTTCCAGAATTAACAGACAGTCATGAGAGATCTGTAGATTTGCGCTTCAATATTTTATATTCTAATTACAGTCTCAGTGGATAACAAATTAGCCATAATTTCCTTATTGCTAAATTTTTAGCTAAACTCAAAATTTGGTTAAAAAAACTCAGTAGAGGCCAAATTTGGAAAAAAGAAGGCTAACTTGTTGCTTAATTACTAGCTAAACTCAAAAATAACCTAAAGTTCCTTATTAAACTAGATTACAAAAATTTAAAAACTTTAAAAAATTGCTAGCATTTTATTTTTCCTCAGCCAGAGAGTCTCCATGGAGATCCACTTGTGGCTCTGGAGCCGCAGGTTGCAGACCTAGTGTTGCTCACATCACGATTGACTGAATCAAACAAATGCTGCTGAGGTTTCTGTTCACTTCCTGATCTTTTCATGAAATAATCTAGTTTTCTGTGTGCACCAGATTATATTTGAAGCCACTCGGGGGTCGTCTGTGAGGAGCGACATTGCTATTGATGACATCATCCTGCAGGGGGGGCCGTGTCCAGGTCATCAACCTCGTTCTGATTATTCCAGGGGAAATGCGGCACACAAATCTGACACTTCTGTTCTCCCTACAGGCGTGAAGGTGAAGGCCAGCACGGTGAGCACTAATGAGA
>NW_023419509.1:2486-2787 GCF_002922805.2 Oryzias melastigma
TTTTTTTTTTTTTTTAAAACTGGATTACATTTTTTAGACGTGATTTAAAAGTTCCTCTGAGGAAAACTCCTACTGAGCGATCAGTCTTTTTGGATTTGGTCATTCCCATTGACTGTTTATGAAAACTGGACCGTGTGCCCCCCGTTTCCAAGCATTGGCTGTACGTAGAGAAGTGGACTGAGTTAGTGTGACATAGAAAATGCCTTAGCTCCGGCTCCAGCAAGATGAATCTAATTCAGTCGCTATTTTTATGCAATGTGCACATCCACAAGTTGGAACCAGACGTCCTCAGTAAGCCGTG
>NW_023419510.1:0-1352 GCF_002922805.2 Oryzias melastigma
CTTTTATATTTGGATTTTTTTTTTTATGTGAAGCACTTTGAGCCACACTTACGGGAAAAGTGCTCTATAAATAAAGATTGATAATGCTTGAATTATGATAATATCAGTTAAGAGTTTTTACTGAGTGTTTTTATTCATCTTTAGGTATACAGAACTCAGTTTTTTAGAAAAGAAATTCTTTAAATTCTAAAAATGTTATTTATCGGTTCCCCAAACATCAATGTAATTATATGATCATTTCCATTTATAACTGCAAATAATTTAAGATATATGTTACAATGGTGGTTCCTCTATATCTATTGGCTGATTTATCTAGAACATGGTTAAATACAATGTCCTTGAATTGAGCATAACAAAAGTAACAGTCACTGGACTCGACGTCAGTCATAATATGATGTAGCTTCCCATCAAATCGATGAACTGTTATTTCTGATCCGAGCATGCTCATTATCTTATACAGTAGTGTATCATATATTTGCCATTAAAGCATTCAGCACACTGTAGTGACCTCCATGCATGAAAGGGTTAACAACACCTTGAACTCCTAAAACATTGAAGGATAATTTTCACATAACAGGAAATTGCCAAGAGTTGTTGATCCAACTCAGCAGAAAAGTCTATCAAATCCAGAGATTCAATAGAAATGTCTCTTTCTTTACTGTACATATGCTCATCAGTACATGTGTGTCTTTCTTCCCATTGGTTTGGTATTAAACATTGAGTCACCTCTTTTTGCACTTCAAAGCTAAATCTTCCCTGCAACAACTTTACAGCGTAGCGTGCTGACAAGAGTGATGTCGAATTTGTTTCCTGCTTCGATGGCTTCAAGCCCGCTCATCTTAGTCACTCATCGTGAGTCAAAATAAAATGCTTCATCCCTTTCCCATACACCTGTCAAACACAGTTATTAGCTCACCCTCTAATCCTCACAAAACAGGATTAAATCCGATACCAGAGCTCGCTTGGGTGATGGCATTGTTTATCTCTGCAGCATGTGGGGCGAGATCTTGATTTCTGGGTTGGGGAAAGTTCATCTTAGAATTCGGCTTACCCAGAATGCCGAGACCAAAAACCACGAGCAACAAATAAACAGGTGGTGGTGTGTGGGAATTGATGGATAACTTGATAGCTTTGACTCAGTTAGATTTCTGATTCTCATGAGGAGAAAAATAATCTTTATTATTAACATGTCATGACACATTAAAAAAATATAGTTTACACACATTCGTTTGCTGTATTCTTTAAAAAAAATCTTTTTGAATGGAAACCTTTTCAATTTTTCTTCCTCCTTCTTGCAGGCAGAACAATGTCATAAATTCTATTGGATATCTGTTTACATTGTTGGAATATAA
>NW_023419510.1:20177-22964 GCF_002922805.2 Oryzias melastigma
CCCTTTGGACTCACCAATGCTCCTGCTGTTTTCCAGAACCTGGTTCCAGGACGTCTCCTGGGAGACATGATCAACCGTTTCGTCTTTGTTTATCTTGACGACATTTTGATCTTCTCCAGGTCTGAGAAAGAGCATGTGCAACATGTGCGAGAAGTCTTGGGGCGTTTACTCCAGAACCAACTCTTCGTGAAAGCTGAGAAGTGTGAGTTTCATGTGCCTTCCACCACGTTTTTGGGGCTTGTAGTGTCCGCAGGCAATATTCGCATGGATCCGGCCAAGGTTACAGCTGTTTCCGATTGGCCCAAGCCAGAGAACAGAAAACAGCTTCAGAGGTTTTTAGGGTTTGCCAATTTCTACCGTCGCTTTATAAGGAACTATAGCCAGGTAGCGTCTCCTCTTCACGCGCTTACTTCCAGTCATGTCCAGTTTGTTTGGTCTCCCTTGGCCGAGAGGGCCTTCACTCGACTCAAAGGTCTGTTTACCACAGCTCCGGTTCTAGCCGTGCCAGACCCATCTAAACAGTTCGTGGTGGAGGTAGATGCCTCAGATTCCGGAGTGGGTGCCGTGTTATCCCAGCGTACTCCAGACAACCGTATGCATCCCTGCGCCTTCTATTCTCGTCGTCTATCCCCTGCTGAACGAAACTACAACATCGGAGACCACGAGCTTTTGGCCATCAAGTTGGCTTTAGAGGAGTGGAGGCACTGGCTGGAGGGGTGTTCTCAGCCATTCGTCATTTTTACTGATCACAAGAACCTGGAGTACCTCAAGACCGCCAAAAGACTGAACGCCAGACAAGCGAGGTGGGCCTTGTTCTTTACCAGATTTAACTTCTCTCTGTCTTATAGACCTGGTTCCCGCAACGGCAAGGCTGACGCTCTTTCTCGCTGTCATGAGGGGTCTAACAGTGTAACTGAGCCTGAGTTTGTCCTTCCTGCTTCTGCTCGTCTGGCCGTTGCATTTACCGACATTGAAGAGGAGGTCTCTCGTGTTCAAGGTGAGGTCCCTGTACCATCGACCTGTCCACCTGAGAAGCTGTTTGTTCCTGACAACCTGAGATCCAAGGTTCTGCGTTGGTGTCACAACTCCAAACTCACCTGCCATCCTGGGATACCACGCACTCTTCGCGTGATCAGGCAGCGTTTCTGGTGGCCAACCATGAAGCGGGACGTTCAGGACTATGTCTCTGCTTGCCCGGATTGCAGCAGATCCAAAGCGTCCCACGCCCTACCTGCTGGTCTGTTGCATCCCTTGCCTATTCCCAGAAGACCATGGTCTCATATATCCATCGATTTTGTGACAGGCTTACCTCCATCCCGGGGCCACACCGCCGTCTTGACTGTTGTTGACCGGTTTTCCAAGATGGTTCGTTTCATTCCACTGGCAAAACTGCCTTCTGCCAAGGACACTGCCCAGGCGATGCTTGACCACGTATTCCGTATTCATGGGTTCCCTCGGGACATTGTTTCTGATCGAGGACCACAGTTTATCGCCAAGTTCTGGTCTGAGTTCTGTCGGTTACTCTGGATAACTGTTAGTCTGTCTTCAGGATACCACCCCCAGTCCAATGGCCAAACGGAGCGTCTCAATCAACAGCTGGAGACTTCCCTTCGACTCCTCTGCAGTAAAAACCCTTCGTCCTGGGTTCAGAACGTTGTCTGGGCAGAATACGCTCACAACACTCTGCCATTCTCGGCCACAGGTATGTCCCCATTCGAAGTGGTGTTCGGTTACCAACCTCCCCTGTTTGGTCCCCCAGAGAGAGAGGCTGCTGTCCCTTCTGCTGTGGCTGCTGTACGGCGTTGCCATCGAGCCTGGAGGACGGCAAGACAAGTATTGCTGAGGTCGGTCGACGCCTACAAGAGGCATGCCGACAAGAGACGTGCTCTGGCGCCCCGTTATACGGTGGGGCAGAAGGTTTGGTTGTCCTCTACTGACCTGCCTTTGCGTTTGGAGAGCCGTAAACTGGCGCCCCGTTTTGTTGGACCTTTTCCAGTGTCTAAGATAGTCAACCCCGTGGCGGTTCGCCTTCGGTTGCCTCGGCCGCTTCGCGCTCACCCCACGTTTCATGTGTCCAGAGTTAAGCCGGTGTCGTCCAGTGACCTTGTGCCTCCCTCGGTTCCCCCTCCGCCTCTCCGGTACATCGACGGAGGTCCTGCATACACGGTCCGTCGGCTGCTCCGATCCAGGCGCCGGGGCAGAGGATATCAGTATCTGGTGGACTGGGAGGGCTATGGCCCGGAGGAACGCTCGTGGATTCCTAGCCGTTTCATTCTGGACCGCGATCTCGTCGACGCCTTCCATCAGGACCACCCTGACCAGCCTGGGGGATCGTCTGGTGCAGATCGTTGGCGGGGGGGTACTGTGGGTCTCGGTCCCTCCTGGTAATCAGCCTGATACCTGCCACCTGCTTCCCACAGCATTTAAGCCTTCTCCTCCCCTTCCTCCTCGCCAGGAAGTTGTCTTCACAACGCCAAGCCAAGCTCGCTTCGTACATTACGCCAAGCCAAGCTCCTCTCGTGCATCAAGCTAAGCTCATCTCGTGCATCAAGCTAAGCTCGTCTCGTGCATCAAGCTAAGCTCGTCTCGTGCATCACGCCAAGCCAGGCTCGCCTCCGCATCAAGCCAAGCTCGCCTCCGCATCAAGCCAAGCTCGCCCCGCATCAAGCCAAGCTCGCCCCGCATCAAGCCAAGCTCGCCCCGCATCAAGCCAAGCTCGCCCCGCTTCAAGCCAAGCTCGCTCCTCATCACATCACGTCAAGCCTACCTTACAAACGCCAAGCCGGC
>NW_023419511.1:0-1987 GCF_002922805.2 Oryzias melastigma
CGTCCTCCACGTGGGAAAACAAGTTCATTTAACACCCAGACAGCTCTGGAGCAGAGCTCCATCTGCCACTTATAGCTGAGCGGGAGAAACGCGGCACTTCTCCATTGATTGTTTGATGATTGTGATGGATGCAGACCTCTTTAATGTCCTCTTTATCGTGTTTATGCCGTCGCCTCTTCATAGATGGAGGGACTTTGTCTGTTCAATGAACTGAAATTCATCTTTTAACACAACACAGTCGAATCAAAATATAAAAATTCATCAAATACAGAAAAATTAGACTGCATCATCTACATACAGTTTAAAACCAGTGCCAGTCGTGAATCCTGGTGGAAGGTCAGCGTTGTCACGTGTCCGAAGAAGTGTTTCAGATCAAAACAAAACCAGGTGAAGCAGTGATCTGCAGGTAGATCATTTCATATAATACGACATCTTTGTCCGAGATGGAATCAGAAAAAAGGTTTGGCTCACCTGCAAGTCGCAACTAACGAGACTAGAGTCGCAACTAACGAGATTAGTCGAGGCTCATGAGACTAGAGTCGCAACTCATGAGGTTAGAGTCGCAACTAACGAGACTAGAGTCGCAACTAACGAGACTAGAGTCGCAACTCATGAGGTTAGAGTCGCAACTAACGAGATTAGAGTCGCAACTAACGAGATTAGTCGCGGCTCATGAGATTAGAGTCGAGGCTCATGAGATTAGAGTCGAGGCTCATGAGACTAGAGTCGCAACTCATGAGATTAGAGTCGCAACTAACGAGATTAGACGCGACTCATGAGACTAGAGTCGCAACTCATGAGATTAGAGTTGCAACTAACGAGATTAGTCGCGGTTCATGAGACTAGAGTCGCAACTCATGCGATTAGAGTCGCGGCTCGTGAGACTAGAGTCGCAACTCATGAGACTAGAGTTGCGGCTCATAAGATTAGAGTTGCAACTAACAAGATTAGTCTCAAGTCATGAGACTAGAGACGCGACTCATGAGACTAGAGTTGCAACTAACAAGATTAGTCACGGCTCATGAGACTAGAGTCGCGGCTCACTAGACTAGAGTTGCGCTCCAAGAGACTAGATTCGCGGCCAACTAGACTAGAGTCACGGCACTCGAGACTAGAGTCGCAGCACTTGAGACTAGAGTCGCTGCACTTGAGACTAGAGTCGCTGCACTTGAGACTAGAGTCGCAGCACTTGAGACTAGAGTCGCAACACTTGAGACTAGAGTTGCTACACTTGAGGCTAGAGTCGGGACACTCGAGACTAGAGTCGCGACACTCGAGACTAGAGTCGCGACACTCGAGACTAGAGTCGCGACACTCGAGACTAGAGTCGCGGCACTCGAGACTAGAGTCGCGGCTCACGAGGCTACAGTCGTGGCTCTCTAGTCTAGAGTCGCGGCTCAAGAGACTAGATTCTAGGCCAACTAGACTAGAGTCACGGCACTCGAGACTAGAGTCGCTGCACTTGAGACTAGAGTCGCAGCACTTGAGACTAGAGTCGCAGCACTTGAGACTAGAGTCGCGACACTTGAGACTAGAGTCGCTACACTTGAGACTAGAGTCGCGACACTCGAGACTAGAGTCGCGACACTCGAGACTAGAGTCGCAACACTTGAGACTAGAGTTGCTACACTTGAGGCTAGAGTCGCGACACTCGAGACTAGAGTCGCGGCACTCGAGACTAGAGTCGCGGCACTCGAGACTAGAGTCGCGGCTCCTGAGACTAGAGTCGCGGCTCACGAGGCTACAGTCGTGGCTCTCTAGTCTAGAGTCGCGGCTCAAGAGACTAGATTCTAGGCCAACTAGACTAGAGTCACGGCACTCGAGACTAGAGTCACGGCACTCGAGACTAGAGTCGCTGCACTTGAGACTAGAGTTGCAGCACTTGAGACTAGAGTCGCAACACTTGAGACTAGAGTTGCAACACTCGAGACTAGAGTCGCGGCACTCGAGACTAGAGTCGCGGCACTCGAGACTAGAGTCGCGGCTC
>NW_023419511.1:2130-2782 GCF_002922805.2 Oryzias melastigma
AGATTCGCAGCTCACAAGACTAGAGTCGCGGCTCATGAGACTAGAGTCGCAGCTCATGAGACTAGAGTCGCAACTCATGAGACTAGAGTCGCAACTAACAAGATTAGTCGCAAGTCATGAGACTAGAGACGCGACTCTAGTCTCATGAGTCGCGTCTCACTAGACTAGAGTTGCGCTCCAAGAGACTAGATTCGCAGCCTACTAGACTAGAATCGCGGCACTCGAGACTAGAGTCGCGGCACTTGAAACTAGAGTCGTGGCTCACGAGACTAGATTCGCGGCTCACGAGACTAGATTTGCGGCTTACGAGACTAGATTCGCGGCTTACAAGACCAGATTCGCGGCTCTCTAGTCTAGAGTCGTGGCTCACGAGACTAGATTCGCGGCTCACAAGACTAACAAGACTCACAAACCCTTTGTTTTGATGTTGTACATCAAATATTTGCATATTTAAGTTTTTGTAGTAGTTGAATAAGCTTAAATTTTCATTTTGTTCAGGTCAATCATCCATTTTTGAAAGTGGGTTGAGAGGCAACCCATTGAACAGGCTCCGCCCACTTAAGTTATTATTATTTATTTTTGGAGTTCAGAATCCTCTGAAGAGTACTGTTCATAACAAAGGTGTTCAAGTTCCTTTTTTATTTTATTTATT
>NW_023419512.1:0-1063 GCF_002922805.2 Oryzias melastigma
TAGAACAATCCTGATCTGGCTCAAATGGACAAACTGCTGTGAGGAAAAATTCAAAACACAACAGGACAAGTTTTCCACCAGCAGCCCCTCTGTGACAGAACCTGCTGAGTTCTTTCTTTCACACCTGGAAGATATTCTCAGAAATGATCTTGCAAAGCAGCAGAATAAATCAGCGGCTCCTCATCCTCACAAACTGCAGTCTCTGAGATCAAACCAAGAAGTTTTTAAGAGCAGAAGCTGCTGCTTATCCTAAACTGGAACAGAATTTTGTTCATGAACGTTTAGCTTTTCATCTGTTTTATTAGTTAAAGATGTCATTGAAACTCTTCATCCCTCCTCATCAGTGTGTGTTTGGTACCTGCAGTTGGAGTTGTTGCTGTCGTCTGAGGACTGTCTGATGATGAAGATGTCGTGTCTGATGAAGGTGTGGTGGTCAGACGTGGAGCTGAAACACATCATGGATGATTGAGGAAGATTTTTAAGATTCAAGAAGCTGATAATTCTTTGATCAGTTTCTCACCTCGTTTTACAGTCAAGGAGACTTCATGTTTCTCATCATTGAACGGTCCATAAATCTCCACTCTGCATCCGTACACTCCAGCATCTTCCTCTGTGAGGTTCATGATGGTCAGAGAAACGTTTCCTTCATCCAGTCGTCCCTTCAGCTGATACCTGCTGGAAACTCTGGTTTCCTCTATCACTTTATGTCCGTCTGTGGCGAGGAGCTGGTCACTGCAGCCACTTAAAGGAAGATGACCTCGACCCCAACATGCCTCTGTAGGTCCGTTGTATTTGATGTCATATTTACAGGTCAGAGTGATGTCCAGACCTGTTTGTCCAGTGACTCTAGCACATTCAGAGACTGAAGACAGAAACAGACAAATTTTGAAACTTCAGCACCTCAAACCACAAACTCTTCTTCACATTCTGCAGTTCAGTTTCTCTTTGAGCACTTTCGAGTTTCTGAAACTGCATTAATGAGTCCAGCCGAGCTGATGAAGTTTATGCTAAAGGAAGGGAAACATGACTGAAAAATGTGAAGGTTTGTTTTTTGTCACAGTAC
>NW_023419512.1:2225-2780 GCF_002922805.2 Oryzias melastigma
TGCAGCGTTCCTACAATTATTATATGTGGAGAAATCTACACTAAGAGAGCGCTCCTCCAAGGAGGGGCATCCCCGTACAGTTTATTCAGCACTTAGTGGGTGATGTTATAATGATATACTGATCAAAATAATTAATATATATCTGCTAGATTGTGTCCGGATACACTTTTCCTTCAATCTTTTCTTGACTATACCTTTTCCTCACTTTCTCTTCTATACTTAGAATATCTGATGTGGTGTGTGTGCTCGCGAGCCTGTGTGAATCTTGCTCTCTCTGAATGAAGGAAGCCGTGTGTGTGTGTGTGTTGATACAGGCAGGTTGTGTGGAGGCGCAGTTAGATTGAAACCAGACGTGCAGAGGGGTTGATGCTGACAACTGTAAGTGCGTGTGTGTGTGTAAGTGAGCTGAGAGTGGCCACAATAACAATAAATCAGATACAAAAAGGGGAAGTGAGCGGTAAAGCCACTGAATCTTGCTGGAGCTCCATAAAAGTTAAAATCTAACTTAACAAAATTATAAAATTGTACTTAAGAACCAAGTAAAAAGAGGAACAG
>NW_023419513.1:0-2778 GCF_002922805.2 Oryzias melastigma
GTGAGCATCTGCACAGGCATTGGAGATCAATAATCAATACTGGAGTTTAAAGAACATGAGTGTCTAATGGCCTGATGTCCATGGAGAAGTAACATGGTTCAGAGAGAGATTGAGCACAAAAGAAATTGGATTTTGAAATTATTCTGAGACCTTTCAGTTTGGTTACGCTTCTCCTACTATTGCTTCTCCTGCTGATTTGTGAACAAAGCTGCTAATATTTCTGCGATTTTGATTGTTTTTGTCTCAAATTTATAGACACAGAGTCAGATAGTCAACAGTAAAATTAGCAGGCTTTTTTACTGTGGTTAAATAAAAAAGAAGGCAGTTCTTTCAATTTTTGCTTCTAGGTTTTGTTGTTCTTGTAGACAAAGGGATGATGGGAAATGAAGGAAGAATTACTCCGCCAGCTTTCCTGACCACTACTACTGAAACTTTGTCCTTGAAAACATTTTTTTTTTTTTTTTCCGGGCTAAAAATGTCAATCATAATAAAATGATTTTAAAATAGATCAAAAGATGATCAGAGTGGGTCTTTAAAAAGTCAGTATGAAATTACATTTTCAGTGTGTCTTGCTTTAAATTGATTTCAACATTTAACAAAATGGGTTTGTTTTTATTAAAATGTCCACTAATGTACATCACAGAAAAGAAAAAACTTTTGCCCATTATATAAGGCTGTGTCGGCCAAGTTAATTTGTGAGGCTTGCACAGGTTTGATCAGATGCAGCTGTACATTAAAGTCTGGCCCTGCCACCACTGCAGAGGATGTTAACAAATGAATGTCAGAACGCCAGAGTGCTTCACAGTGCTGGCTGCTGATATTTTCTGTTCCATAAAAAGTGTTTAAATCAAATTTCTGAGTGTATGGTAGAATATTCACACAAATGGTGATGACATAAACCACAGGTGGTAAAACAGGACACGGGGAAAAATTAAGGCAATCTTCATGTAAGATTGGCCTCCCTCCCTCCATCCATTAACATAGATCAGCCAAGAGCTTTGTTTTAGTTGCTATGTAGCTACATCTTAAAGTTGCGGTCCCATCATATTTTTGAGCTGTTCTAAAAGCTTTCCCAGTGGTCTCTTAATTATGATTGTGGTGTTTTAGGCAAAATAAAAATTATTTTTTTGTTCTTTATGACGTTTGAGCAGCACAGCTGGAGTTCATCAGAAGGTCGTCTGAGTTGTGGGCTGGACTGTTGGTGCTGAAGTCATTTATTATATCCGATCATTTATTTGTTTACACTTCCTCTTGCTAGCTTACATCCACTTAAAACTCCACACACATTCCACCTGTTCAGTTTTGATCCAGATTCCATCTCAGATCAGGAAAATGAAAGACTTTCATGGATCTAGTCGTCTGCAAGTNTGGATGCTTCAGAATGGAGCAAAGCAGGGAGGCTTCGGTTTACCCATTTCCATTTCTGTGTTGGAACTGAGAGCTTTTTTTAGAGTATTTTTTGATCTGCTCTTGATTCACTACGATTTGGAGAAATAAATCCTCAAACATGCAGTTTAACGCTTAAATTATTTTATGTCCTCCACGTTAAAACACAATTTTCATTGGAGTGGATCTTTAAGACTGACACATTCTACAAAATTAAGAAGCATGTTTCAGAAAATAAAAAGTGAAATTGGCTGTTTCTCACTTGCCCAAATTGGAGCCAGATCATAACTCCACTCCCTGCCTCCCAAATGCACACAATGGCAATTGCACAGCACTTATGGCACTACAAGGTGAGAGCAAACAACAACTCTGGCTCATCAGAAGATGGAAGGACAGCATGAGTGAAACAGTACCCTCTGATTATTTAGTTCACAAGCTGTTAGTGCAATGGCTTTTTAATCGTTGCTAATGGAGTTCCTTCTAACTTAAGTGCCCTGTGGGAGTTTAGTGTGACTTTGGTCCAGTCCTTCCCCATATTCTCTCAGAACATCTATCACTTAATGATATCTTGCCTCACATACATCTTTTTTTTCCCCTTCTCCCCCCACTTACACAGCAATTATAGACCGGGGAAGGAGTGGTTGTTATTTTTAATGTACTCCTACTCTCCCTCCCTTTAAAAGCAAACAAACACAACATTGCACTCAGCAGCAGACAGACTCACTCAAGGGCAATGTATTAGCTGCTGAAGTGGCTATTTAGAGTCAAGGTAAATGAGTCAAGGGATGACAGGTGAGCTAAATGTTTTGAGTTTGTAACCACCAAGGACACTTTCATTCCCATGCCATAAAAATTCTAACGGGACCCTATTCCCTATATGCAGTACTTTCTTTCACCCCATATACCGAACTTTTTCTTCTCTGCCACTTCGTTCTCTCAGAGCCTGCTACTGAAAAGAGCATCCTGCTGTGGCATTGTCTACCCTGCCCATCTTTATCCTTTGTGTCTTTCCACCTCTCCACCTGCCGCTGCTGACTGTCAGTTGAAGTGAAATTTGAAAGTACTTTGTGCTGGGGAAGTGCCGTGCACTTTGTGCGGCCTCACCCACACCTAAACTTCTCCTGCTGCGCTTCAGGCTGAGCAGACCTTATCTAAATAAAACCGTGTTAGGAGCAGAGAAGACACATTGTCAAGAAAAGTCAAAAAACATCAAAGTCAAATGTCTGTTCTTGAATAAAGGATGAAGAAGTGGAAAGTTTTTCACAAGCATTTCTGCTATAAAAAATAAAGTTGAGTTTTTTTTTTTCTTTTGTTAATAGTATTTCTTAGGGCTTCCTGGGCTTAAACCTGCTTGGCAGAGTTTTATTAAGCAAGCTCTTAACTTGTGATTCA
>NW_023419514.1:0-805 GCF_002922805.2 Oryzias melastigma
GAGCCAAAGATTTGTAAGAGAGTTGAGGAACAGTTGAGAAAAGATGTTACTTAATTTAACTAACAGGGCTCTAATGCATGGGATACAACATCGACCACAAAGGATGAGAATGGACGAAAAGACAGCTAAACCCATAAAAAATGATACTACTAAAGCCTCGTATTTACCAAACATATTCATCCAAGAATCTCACATAGACGTATCTACACCAGAATGTTCCTTCATCTTGTCACTGACAGTTCTGAGCCCATCAACTGCCTGGGTGAGTTTTTTCATAGGAGCAAACATCGCCATGCTCAGCAAGGAGCATGTGTGCTGCAGAGCGGACAGGGCAGGAGGCAAGGATACAGGAACTGATCTTAACACGTCGTTTTGAGCGGTGATGAGTCAGAGTGACGCTTGGGGTTGTGGGGGAAGGTCTTGTTGGCAGAGTCATCAGGGGAAGGGGAGTAGAGCTCTCAGGGGTCATCCAAATCCTCTGAATGGATGCCAGGGGTGGGGATTCTCCATTGTAAGACTGAAGGGTGTTGGAACTTGGCTCACTACTGTTGTAGTGAGACGCTTTTTTCACTCTGCACTGCTTCTCTCCGGAGCGATGCAGCTGGACAAACCAGTCCGCTGTTCAGGAATTGCATTCAGAGCCGGGTGCTGGTCCAGTGGTGGAACTCTCCTGCAGTGCGATGCATGGATCCACGTAGCCCTCTCAGCGACCTTCACTGTCGTCTGTGTGGTCAGGAGGATCTGATAGGGTTCCACCCAGTGCTGATGGTTCCACCTGTGCCTTCTGGAGCTTTTCACCAGAACA
>NW_023419514.1:1627-2778 GCF_002922805.2 Oryzias melastigma
AATCGCTGATCACAAATTGTCGCTGGCACACCCAAAAGACCTCTGTGAGATTCCGTTCTGATGCATTTTACAAAAAGAATACACAGACGGCATCTCAACTTGTGTCTTGGGCTGCCATGGACTTTGGAGGACGTCTCCCACACAGAGACTGACATCCTTCACCTGTTGACTCAGCTGCAAAATCTCACCATAAATCAATCAGAGCAGAGTGGTGCAGACCGCAGAAAGAAGCGTTTCATTAAGGACATGTTAAACAGTTCAAATACCATATATCATGTTAAACAGTTAAAATACCATATATCATTCCCCCATTTGACGCATTGATCAGCCCATGCGTCATTTTAGAAAGACAGTGTTAAACATCACAGCAAAACCAGTCAACAAGTGTGTGCAGCTTCATCCTGCAAACAGAGGTGCACGTCCAGAGAGGAAGTCAGCAGGAAACTGCTGAGGAACTGTGAAAAAGAACACAAACACAGAAGAACATGTATGCCATAAGGCTGCTGCTTCTGCTGCAGCGTCACCACGAGCATTACCTGTAGAGACGGGATCAGAAGTGTTAGGGTTATGTTGAGACATGATTTTCATTCAAAACATCTCCCCAAGTTCTGTTTTGTCAGAAGAGGAACAAAACCAAAGAAGTCAATTCAACCAAGTTTAGTAGAAGATGAGGAAGACCTGAAGACCATTTTCTCTGCAGCCATCCCTAATGGCCTGCGGGGGGGGTCAGCAACACATAGCGTTTACCCTAACTGCTGAAGAATGTAATTACAGTCTGAGATTCACTTCCCCCACCTCAGCTGCTCTTATCTGTTAGACATCAGGTCTGTGAACAATAGGATCCGTAAACCCACTTAATGGTTAACCAGGCTTTGAAAAGGCAGAGTAACAAAAAACAAAGATCAATTAAAAGCAATTAAATCAAGACATCAATTAGAAGTTAACAGTGTATTCGCACACAGCCACCTGTGAGGAGAGCAAAAACACATTCAAAAGTTCTCATTCAATCGTATGATGGAAAATAAACTTTCAGACTTCAAGAAACCACGGTGGATCCACAGAGCGCTGAAACCGTGAACAACCCTAAAGGTGCAACAAGAACAGTCGGAAACAGTGACGGACTGTTCAGACGCAAGATAGCACGCACGAGC
>NW_023419515.1:0-2777 GCF_002922805.2 Oryzias melastigma
CATACTACTTAACAAAGAGGTTAACTGAAACAATCAGAAGAGTAAGAGGGAATGAAAGGAGAAGTTTCTGCGATATTCTATAGATCTTGCTTATGTGAACACATGTAATAAATGTAGAAAAAACAGCTCTGTGTAATCCATTCTATATGCACATAGCTAAAAATAATAGTTTCCTTCAAACAAATTCAAATATTAGACAGATCACTCAGCAAAATCTTTGAGCCTCTTTTCAAGTGAAAGGAAGATTTAAAATCCCACTGCTTTTTAGCATTCACTACTTACAATTTGTGCATTTTCCATGTATGTCATTTCAGACTTTTGTGATACGTGACATACGTAATTCAGAGGTGTTTCTTGGGTTTGTCATTCGTTGAAGTGTGCAGATGTCCATCGAGGAGTCCCGACCAACGTGAATTTTGTTCTGTATTTTTTGTCTGCTGAAAATGACAGGAAAAACTTCCCGCAATCATTGACCTGTCTCAGCTGAGAGGAACAGAATGTCAGATGGCATTTTGCAGGGAAATCTCCTGCTGATCTCTTGGACATCCTTCATGGATGAAGTTCATCTTTAAATAAGTTATATTTGCTGTAAATAAAAATGCTTATTTTCCAGTTTAATGAGTTGTAAAAATGTGCTTTGATGTTTGTTGCAGCTGTATCGCAGTGGGAGGAGAATTGTACAAGCAGTTTGTTTTCACAATATGTACAGTTGTAGAGAATTCAGTCAATTGAAATTATCAATTTATGATGGAATTGCTCCATGAAGTAATATTCCTGCATTAGTGCTGCCACAAACGATTATTTAAAGTCGACTAATAATCAATCATTTTTTCAGATTAGTTTACTATTTAGGTAATTCGCAAACTGGAGAAAAGCACATATCTTAATCATCATTAGCCTTAAACTAACTAAAGTTAAATTGCGCCGCTGAAGATGCTAGTGCTCATAGCTGAAGATGCTGAAATTGATAGCTAAAAATGCTGAAGCTGATAGCTGAAATTGCTAAAGCCAAAAAACTGAAAACGCTGAAGAGGATAATCAGCTAAAATATTAGTTAAATGTCAAATTAGCCGAAGAACTAAAAAAAAATAAACTTAGCCAAAAAAAGCTAGCATACAGCTGAAATATTAGCTAAACTCCAAATATGCCTAAAAAACTGAAAAAACCCTAAATTAGCCAAAATTGCGAGCATACGGCTGAAATATTAGCAAAACTCAAATTACCTAAAAACCTTAAGAAATGCCAAACTAGTCCAAAAAGCTATTATAACTTTCAACTTTACTACACTCCGACTCCATATAAAGTAACGACTAATCGACTATTAAATTATACACTGACTATTTAAATAGTTGATTAGTCGGCGATTAGCCGACTTATTATGGCAGCCCTATCCTGTATGAGAGGATGGTGTTAGAAACATAAAATAGTTCATTTTAATGAGGATAGTTTTGGCGGAGGAAGACTAAAGACTCAGCTCTGAAATGCACAGACCACCAATGCTTTTCATGCACGTACCACCAATGTATACATTGTTATATATAACTTTACAGCGGACAATTACATGAAAATTGCATAATTGACACTCAAATCACTAATGAATTGCATATAAACAGCGGAACAATCACGCACGGATTATTCACTCCCACACTGTGTGGCGTGTACCGTATTTTCCGGACTATAAGTCGCGCTTTTGTTCATAGATTTTCCAAGGGTGCAACTTATACTCAGGAGCGACTTATATGTGATTTCGTTAGACATAAATAGGCACACATATTTGTTATTTTCCCCACTTAAACCGTTTGCCTTTTGGCGGTTGTTTCCCAATAACAACCATTAGAGGGCAATGTAGTTTGGTTATCAGTATCTACTGCTGTCAGCTGACAAAAACGCAGAAGAAGAAGTTACGTACAAAACAAACGTTCCTGATAATCTAATCATTCTCCTCATGGATGTTATGATGTTTTTCTCATTTGCATCAAGACATTATTATTATTGTTTTTATTTTTTTTTTCCTGGGCTACTGCGGGACAACAAGCCATCAAACTGGGTTATAAACAGACAGAAGAGCAGCTAAAAGTCAAACAATCGCCGTAAGAAAAAGACAAAAAACTGCTGTCCTGAACCCAGAATGGAGAGATGATTATAGATGCTTTTGTTAAGTTCTTTAAAAATAAATAACTTAACCTCTCAACATCATCCGTATCTTCTGTGTATTTTAAACGAGATAAACAGCCAAAGCCTCCATCATGTAGCGATGAGGCTAAAAACTTCAGACAGCTTCTCCAATGGGAGTGTCTAGTTTATGAACACATTTTTGGACAAGCATTGAGCAATAAATTAGACACACATCAAAATATTCAGCGGACTCGAATTTGAAGCATAAATCGCATTTGATGGCAAATGCAACGTTATGTCGGGCTTGTTGAATTTGTTCATAAATGTTGGACTATTCTCTTAAAAGTGCGACTTATACTCCGGAGCGACTTATATGTTTTTTTCTTCTTCATTATGCATTTTTTGGCTACTGCGACTTATACTCCGGTGCAACTTATAGTCCGGAAAATACGGTATATAAGTCAGCCGATCTTTCACCCCTCCAGCAGTCTCTACCTAGTGGGGGTTTCCCGCTTCCCTTGTAAGGTTTGTCTGGTGGGGGTTGGGTGTCTTGTAGGGCGAAGTTCGGCGCCAAGCGGAAGGCAGGTCACAGGAAGGGGCGAACGTGACTTAATACATGCACTGGGCCCTTCTCGGGGATCTCCCCAGCTGCAGCTCCCACC
>NW_023419516.1:0-2773 GCF_002922805.2 Oryzias melastigma
ACCATTTGTCTCATGACGCCCCCTCACCCCTCTCTACTGCCACAATACCCACCTGCCTCTTGTTTCTTAATGAAGTGCATCTTTTCAACCTGCCCCACCCCCCAGCGTGGTTGTGGTTGCACCTGGACTGTGAGAATGAGCAACGACAACTGCAGAAAGAGTGTGAGATGAGGGCACACAGCAGCCATTATGTGGCTAAAGGACTGCCAGCTTGCTTGATGAAGGGGAACAACGGAGCTTCGCCCTGGGACACCCCAATAAACCTCACCCCCCCACACACACTAGTCTTTCTGACTGTGTGGTTTACAGTAACTCACAAGGAAGCACACAAACACACACCTCCAGATGGGTCTTTGGTGTGTTCTTGTACATGACAAAATGCCATACCTTTCATGTCATTTCACACCTTGGCTTCACCGCCTGGGAAATGCCTTTTAGAGCGTACCGCCTTCCTCCTCCAGCACGTCGCTCCCAAAAGGAGACATGGGTTTTTGAAGCCTGTTTTAAACCCAAAAGAAAAGCCACAGCTTTTAGCTGTTGACAACGGAGGCAGATCAAAAAAATAAAAAGCAGGAAAGCTTTATTTATTCCTGAAGAACAGGGTTACCAATCATGTTTGGGATTGTTTTCTTTATCAGCAATAAAAAAGTTATAAACCCTTACAACAAGGTGTTATTCTGAAGAGGCTTCAAAGAGCAAGTAAACCCCAAAACTCATGAATTTCTGAAAAAAAAATGCTTTATATTATAACAATTTTTCATAGCAAACATTTTTTATAACATTTTTAACAACACTGGTTTTATTGAAAAGATAAAAAGGTTTTCAAAGGAAATTCTCTCTGTTATTATGTGATTCCACCTCTTATATATATATATATATATATATATATATATATACATATATATATATATACCGTATTTTCCGGACTATAAGTCGCGTTTTTTTTCATAGATTGAATGTCCCTGCGACTTATACTACAGTGCGACTTATATAAAAAATTTTAAATGATGAGATATGGACCGTAAGTCTAGAGTGCCCTCTTATGGTGATCTATGCAATTACTTTATTTACTTTAGTTATTCAGACGTGACACAGAGGACGAAGAATTTAACGGATTTAGTGATATGGAGTGAGATTGCGTGCAATTAATTACAGTAAAGATACAAAGTTGATGAGTTCTTGAGGCTATAGTTAAATAAAACTGTTATGTTATATAAATGCTACACCTTTTCGTTTTTTTCATGATGCTAATATGTGAATATGTGTTGACACGTATTCAGCCTGTTTTCTATTCACTTATGAATGTTATAACCTACCTTCCAGGACGATGTAATATCGTTTTTTTTTCAACCAGTTTGTAAAATAAATTACTTGAAAAATATGCGACTTATACTCCAGCGCGACTTATGTATGGTTTTTTCTTCTTCATTNCTTGAAAAAATGCGACTTATACTCCAGTGCGACTTATGTATGGTTTTTACTTCTTCATTATGCATTTTTGGCCCCTGCGACTTATACTCCAGTGCGACTTATAGTCCGAAAAATACGGTAATCCAAAGTAAAATACTTCTGTGCAACGAACCTCTTCAAACACAAACAAAGTTCTAAAGGAACAATTCCTTCCAAAAGGTCATGAAGGAAGTCAGGAGGAAATCCTCTTACACAATGAAAATAAGATAGTTTGTTCAATACACAATCACTTTTCACTCCACCAACACTTTTTAATTTCTCGTTTTCCTTGAGCTGGGAAACTTTCGCATTAAAAGACTCCTTTGTTCTCAACTCAAATGACTTCTGTTGTACAGAAAATTGCTGAATTTCACTACGACTGGCCAAACAGAATCGGCAAAACTTGTCAGTATTGAAAGACTCTTGAAAACCAGCAAATGAATGTGCACCTAAATTGTCAGATGAGACAAACAGTACTGTACCCTTAATGTTTTTCCCCAATCTGCTAATATAAATTCCTTTAGTTTCAAGTTGATGAATATCTCTCAAAAGTGGATCTACAATCCGATCATACCCAAATTTTCGCACGTCAACACTTTTACACAACAAAGCAAGGTATATGTTTGGCAACAATGACCTGTAAGCAACTGGTAAATTCGCTAAAACCCAATATATAGCACACAACTTGTGTTTCTTCTTTGAGGTACCTAAAGGGTTACAGATTTCGAAATCATCAATATACAAGCCTAAAGAGATGCTTGGTTCTACTCTTGACAGAAGGAGATTCTCTTTGAAATGTGTCCCATCAAAGATGGTCTCAATGTGACCAGGTTGAGATTTTTTACCGGTCTCTTCTAGAACTATGTCTATTACATCACCTCTATTTAACAATCTTTGCAGTAACTTAAGAATTGGAACATAAACATAAGTTTTCTTCAGTGGCAAATCTAGAACATATTCAACTGGTTCTATGACATCAAACTTTTCCTTGAAATAAGATAACCTCTTCTTTTCTGACCCAAGACAACCACTTTGAGAAATAGAACTTAGAGGATTTAGTTTCTTTAAGGCCTCAGTTATGACAGTTATAGTGTTTTCATCCAAGGTGGTATTAAGTTGGCACAAGACCCTTTTAACTGTACACTCAGTTAACTCCCCAATTATAAGACTAATGTCATAAAATTCTTTAAGGATTTCTTCAGTGGCAAATTTAGAAACATGCAAAATTGCTTGCATGCGCAAAATTAAAGAGGCAAGTTTTTCCTGAATATTTTGAGAAGTGTCCTGACATCTTTGTTCAAAATCATGTTCATTGACAAATGTT
>NW_023419517.1:0-2773 GCF_002922805.2 Oryzias melastigma
GTGTGAACCCAAACATTCATATAACCTGTCTGCGAAAGTGAAGTCGCAGGCTGGACTTAAATGCCAGATCCAGGTTTATAAAAACTGACTGCAATCACACGCTCAGCTGTTTAAATGCCACTGAAAGTTATTGTTACTTTAGAGTTGCAAAGCTCAATTTAATAATTGGAAGTAGGGCTTGAATCAAAACTTTAAATTAGGTTAAAATGCATGTAAATTGTAAAAAAGTATTAGTGGTCTTTTATTTAGCAGTTTTTAGCTGAAACCCAAAAACTTGTCACTATAGGACGTAGTTTTTGCAGAGTGGCAGTAGTTCATTAGGGATTTGCCTCTGAGTTGTGGGCGGGGCAGTTGGCATGGAGTAACCCCGCCCCCCCTGCCTCTCTCTCCCTTAATGAGAGCTCAGAGCTGAGCTTGTGCTCCTCTCCCAGTGGCGTACAGTCAAGGCCTGCAAAGCCTTCAGTGAAGGCCTAATATTATCTGAAAAGAAATATAGAGAAATGTTTTCATATGCTGCTTTTTTGTCTTTCACAACTATTTGAATAAATAACTACTCAGAAATGCCATTTTTGAGCTTAATTTTCCTATATTTGTCAGTTAAATGCCACAAAATCATGTTAAAAACACAGAAAACCCAATTTTTCTCAAAGTAGGTCTTAAACTATATCAACATAAGCATCTCTAAACAGAGAAAAAGAAGTAGAAGTGCCGTCAAGCTGCTTCTGCACCTTTGATGAACCCAGAAGTCTGTGAGTTCCAGCTGCTGCAGTGCCCGTCTGTCACTTTTGCAAATGGATATGATTGATATGAACCTGAAGGCGACGTCAAGTCTGTACGTCCAGAGCTGCAGTCTCACACACCAAATTAGAGGAGATGGAGGACAAGAGGACTGTCTGACGCGAGAACTGATGGTTAGATGCTCAGTTTGATGGTGGAGAAGGTTTGTTGGACACTTCTGTCGTTAGAGGACGAGATCTCAACTTGTCGTGTTTTATAGTGTGTCTTAATGCAAACCATTAACTCTAATGAGAATTAAAAAAAAAGCTAAAAGTGTTCATGCAGGCTGCTGCAAATGTAATCAGCAAATAACTAAAGGAAAAGAGCTCAAGAGAAACGTGCAAAGGAATAATTAAAAATCAATTTAATGACTCCATAAACAGTGTATACACTTGGAAGAATAAATTATAAACGTATCTTTTTCCACACCTGGAGATGTGATCAAATGAGTGATTATCTCTGTTTAGAAAATAAAACTAACTGAAAAATGACACGTTTCTCCTGATCTAAGCGTCCTAAAACGGCCTTATTTCTATGAACGGAACGACAAAGAGACGAGATCATAATGATGGAGCAGAGATGAACACATTAAGAAAATGAGGAGGAGAAAAAAAAAAGCAATGCTTCACAAAAGACTACTTTAAAATGCACGGGGCAGTTTGAATTATTAGTCAAACGCAGGATTCTGATGTGTTTTAAGTACATTTGGGATGAATCAAATGAGCTAAAAAAAAAAAAAATCGATAGAAAAGGAAGCTGTTAAAATCCTCGCACACACACACTAATAATCTTCCCTTTCCTGCTGAAAACCTCAGTGAGCTGCAGCTTTTTCCAACACCGCTGACAGGTGGTCCCATTACAGGTGTCCTCCCCTGCAGGTGCAGCGTCTGACTTTAAACCAAGGAGATAATCTGACACAGAACCGGAATCCCAGGCTTGCATGATTAAACCCTGCAGACAGTCTTTGCAGTGGCAGTCAGTAGAAATAAACAGAAAAAATGCTGCTTTGGGATAACAGCATAGAAATGCAAAAAGAAAACAAAACAAACCGTATTTTTAAATTAAAAAAGTAACTTGCAAATTATCTAAATAAAAACAGTTGTTTTGCAGATGAATAAAAAGATCCATACGGTGGCCCTGAAGTGTCATGTACATCAGCAAATCGCTCATTACATGAACAAATTTGACCCACTCCAATAGAATTCCTGTTTTAGGTGTTTTTAACGTGTTTTGAGGTATTTTTCTGGGACAATTTAAGGAAAATTAATCACAAATTTGTATTTCTTATATTATATTTGTGATGTAGGAAATAAGCTGGATCCATGTACGTCTTTGTTTTCCTCGTCTGAACTGGAATCTGGATCAAAACTGTTCAACTGGATAGCTCCAATATTGCTCGCCAAATTTGTTGGATCTGTAATGTTAGGTTGGAGGTGTGAGGGGCTTGATGCTACCAGGATAAGTGGAGGATTCAGATACTGACCAAAGGTCCCGCCCACAACAGAGGTGGAGGGGAGTTTCTAATTAACTCCTGCCACTCTCCAGAAACCATGTCCTAGAAAACAGCACACGTTTTTTGTTTTTTGTGTAAAAACAGGATATTTGTAATGAAAAAACTATCGGGAACGCTCTGAAAATATATCAATTGGAGTGGGTCTTTAAAGACCGCAACAACAATGAACAAAGCAAACAAAACTAAAAAAAATGCATTTTAGAAACTGAAACAGAATAAAAATAAATAAATAAAAAGGAAAAATTTCTGAAAACAATAGTAATTTCCAGAAATCAAAATATAAGCAGAAAAAAATAATAAAACTGATGAATGTAGGTATTATGGGACACCACTGATTGGATGTTGACGTTTAATCACCTTCTCATTGCCATTGTGACATTTCTTTAAAGGGCCTATATCATGCATTTTTTTTTTTTACATTTTAAGTGTATTATAATGTTCATTCCTCACTATAAACAACCTCAAAGCTTCTACTCTCTGAGC
>NW_023419518.1:0-214 GCF_002922805.2 Oryzias melastigma
TAGTCTCCTGTTTTACAACAATTTGAATAAATTCATCTTTGAAGACGTTTGGATTATTTTCATGGAAGAAATGCAGACATGCTGCTGGCTCTGTGATGGCGTCATGAAATGAGCAGCAGGCAGGCAGAGCTCCAGGGGCCCGTTTCAAGAAGCAGGTTTTGTTGGAACTCTGAGTTCGTGAACTCCAAATTCGGCAAAACTCTGAGTTTTCGGT
>NW_023419518.1:651-2773 GCF_002922805.2 Oryzias melastigma
CTCGCTATTAAAAAATACAGTTTTCTTTTCCTTATTTTAAACCCTTAACAATAGGAATTAAGGAATGTCAAACACCGGAGAACGATGTTGATTTATCCACCGTACGGTACTTGCGTCGGACATTAGCTCAACTGACAGCAACGCTGCCTCCCACTGCATAGGTAGCGAGTTCGACTCCCAGATACGGAAAGTTATTTTTATGTTTAAAAAAATTCGGCGAATATTTTTTAGGTCTTGAGAATTAAAATTAAATAAATACTTTTTAACATATGCCAGGCAGCTACAGTTTCTTTTTAGTGTGCAGTGATATCTGTGTGTGTGGGGGGGGGGTGTTACGATCACGGAGATTACTTATTAGATTGGTAACAGATCAAAAACCACTCCTTACTCAACAAGAGACAAAATAACCTTCCTGACATTATTTATTCATTATTAGAAATGATTCAAATAACTGCAGATATTTTCTCTCTGTTCTACCGCTGCAGCTGTGTTGCTTTTCTTGCAGTAAATGTTCTCCTATAGTCGGCATGCTTGAAGGAACTTATCAATTTCCGTCGCCGGAAGTATGTAACTCAGCTGTTTGCTCCCGTTGCCATGGTGAATCATGCTGTCTTTGCTCCATTGATCAGGGCTTTTTATGGTCGCGACGCTCACNNNCTTCTACATCACTGCTACAAGCTTTTTTCTAAACACATTTGTTTAGTCTCCTGTTTTACAACAATTTGAATAAATTCATCTTTGAAGAAGTTTGGATTATTTTCATGGAAGAAATGCAGACATGCTGCTGGCTCTGTGATGGCGTCATGAAATGAGCAGCAGGCAGGCGGAGCTCCAGGAATCCAGTCGTTTTACTTCCCAGTAGGAAAAATCTTACAAACAAAACTAATATTTCATGAATTGATATTTTAGTGTGCCAATGTACCTGTATGATCATACAGTATATATGGGTATAGTTTACTCTGAAAAGCTTAAGAAAATCACGGTAAGGCCCCTTTAAAAAAGACTGAAAACACAATTTTCATCAGTGTGTGTCTTTAACAAAAGCACGACAAAACGAATGACCTGACAGGAACTGAAAACCAGAAACTCATGTAGGCTGAGGACAATTAACAGAAATAAAAGCAGCTGCAGATAATTAACTTGAACTGTGTGAATGTGACAGGGGGGACAACTCATTACAGAGCCCGACTAAAACCAGGAAAAATCACAAAATAGCAAACTGGTTTGCACAATTTTGCCAATTTTGAAGGTGTGGTTTTGTATTCAGTAGACTCCGTGAGAGGTATTTGTCATAGGGTGGACATTCAAGAAACAACCAATTATCATGATCATTTTGGTAGTGACTATATGAAGCTTTCATTCCATTGGTTCCAGTTTAGTCTGTTTAGTTTAGAATTCAATTTGTTTTAGAATATAGATGAGTCAGAAACTGTGATGTAGTAACAATTTGGCCTTTCTTTGCTTTTCTGAGACAAAAATACTTTTTTTACGTTCCAAAGCAGTGTAGCACCCATTGCCTTCTTCCCATGTTCTGTTTCTTAGCTATAATGCACACTTGTACACTGGTTAGTAGATTCTGCTAATCCCCTTAGGGCTGTTTGTGGTATTTCCAAAAAGTGATGCTGTGAATCCTGTATCATGACTGGTATGTCAGTAAGGATGTTCGGGAGGCTTTTGGAACTCTTTGACCCTTTTTGCTTCTACTCAAGCTTTCACAGGAGACCTGCTGGCTGTCCTTTGCCTGGTCATGTGACTTGGCTGTGAGGCAAAGCAGAGGCAGCTCCGTTTGTCTTTTGCTTCTGTGAGAGTCAAGAGGTCCACCCATCTCGCCTCCACACATCTCACCTCCTCTCACTTTGGTGCACATCAAGGGGATTAACGTCTCTTTTCTCAGGTAAAACAAGCAACATCAATGGAGTTCTGTAGAAGATTTGCTTGGTGCTCTGCATAAACCATGGGCTGTCGAGCGTTTATGCGGCTCTTTTTGAGGCAAACCCCTCAACATGAGTCGATCGGTGGGGGAACTGGCAAATCCTGTACAGGTTCACCTCCCTCTCTCACTTGATAAGTTTGGTTTTATGGAGAAATGAGGGAAATGGAGTAAAGGTGAAAGTGAGGAGAG
>NW_023419519.1:0-2769 GCF_002922805.2 Oryzias melastigma
CGTAGTCCTCCCTGATCTTTCATTCTGTCATCTGTGATTATTTTTTAAGTGATATCCTGTCACAGTTTTTGATTACATTTATATTTCTAACCATTAAAGTTTGCTAAACTTGCTTAAAAGCAAAAGTTTACTTTTAGAGGAAAATTCAGTTTTTAAAATCTTTTTAATTTTGATGGAAAAGTGTCTTCATTTTTCCAGACTATCAGTAAACAAAAGTTTTAGATTCTTATTATTAGTCTTTTTTGTCTGTGAGTCACTTTAGTTGTTGTCTTAAAGTTGTCAGAAGAATCATCCACTACTTAATATTGATTTAGTTCACATAAACAGGGTTCATATTTGATTCATATTCTCCTCTGATCTTCAGACACTTGAAGGTTCTGATCGTGACGGTCCAACATCCAGACATCCAGCAGAGGATGAAACGGAAATCCACTACGGCAGTGTGACCTTCACCAAGAGGCAGGAGGATCCTCTCTACTCCAACATCAAAGCAAAGAGAAGACAGGACGCTCATGAAGACAAAGAAGACGTGGTGTACAGTCTGGTCGGATCATCCAGGAATCCAGCTGACTGACTGATCTGCTGTTGGTCCTGATCCGTTTGTGGAGACTGGACGGAGGATGTGACGGTGGAAAAGAAAATGGTCGTTTTTAGGGAGGAGTTTCAGCTTTAGATTCATATAGAGAACTGTCTTTATCGAACAACCTTTTTAAAATAGTCTTTTTTTTAAATCCCCTTTATAAGAGAAAACTTTTGCAGTGAGGAATTTTTCTGTTGTGACTTCTTTTTATGTGACTTTTATTTTGAAATTCATCAGTCCCAGTTTCATTGAACCCAAGTGAGTCCTTCATCTTGACCCCAGCCACTATTCTAACACCAGATAATCCTGATTGCAAAGCATTTAAGTCCCAGTAGATGGCGCCCTACTCCACTTAACTGAAACTAAAAAAACTTTATTTTGAAATAGTTCTGCTGGTGAAAGTTGTATCTCATGAACAATAATTAGAATCAATAATTTTAGAGTCTTTGCTCAGAAGGTCAATCATTTACTTTCCATGAGCTGAGCCTCCATGAACACTGAGAAGATGAAGAATGAAGCATCCAGCTGCCAGCAGGAGAGAATTATTGTAATAATTAAGAAAAACTATGAAAAACAAAATGGTCACCACCTCCTCATGACGTTAACGTGTTCTAAGTGAACTTCCCATAGTTCCTTGATCTGAATAGATACAACAAATAATATCACAGGTGTGTAAATAAAGTTATTTCTGTTTGAATCAACAGCTGTGATTCTGTGAGTCTTTTTTTAACTTTTGTGTGAAACTGAGGTTTAAAGAGGCCCTATCATGATTTTCTTAAGCCTTTCAGAGTGAATTATATCCATACATATGATTTTATATTACCTTTGGACCATTAAAAAACTAATTATTTATGAAATATTACTCATATTTATGAGACTTTTCCTACCAGGAAGTAAAACGACTCGATTTCCTAAAGCTCCGCCTGCCGCTGCGTGTGGCTGCACTGCCGCTGCAGTCCAGTTCATGACGCCATCCAGGAGAAATCCCTGTATCTGTATTTCTTTTACTAAAATAATCCAAACTTCTTCAAAGATTGATGCACATATGATATATCTGCTTTTAGTAGGCATGGCCATTGCTACACCGCTTCACAACACACACTCCGTCATAGCTGTGGCGGACCGGGGGTTGGGGGTGTGAGGGGTGTCTTAAAGGAGTGTAGTCTAAGTAACAAACACCTGTTTTAGATGGAATTCATAAACGACTAGACACAACTGGTTTATATACGGTATTCTGCATCTGAAATGAACATTTTTTTGCTGATCATTGCCAGCTCAGGGGAGAAATTGAGTGTTGTGTTAGTTTGGAGGCGGAGCTGTCAGAGCAGACTCTTCCTGGAGGGAGCTGTTGACATCGATCTTACGTCAGCACGTTTCCAACCGCTCGTTTTAGTGGGTATGGGAGGGGCTGCTGCGGACAGGATTACTCTTAAATGCATAAATGGATCAAAATATCACTTTGGGGTTCTTTATAGTGAGGAATGACCGTAAAACTGATTTAAAATCAATTCAATCAATCATCAGAGATGGTCTTCAGGTGCAGTTCTAGACATCAGAACCACATTTACCTCTGACTCATCAATTCTTCAACAAGTATTTTCGATTAGTTCAGTTTGCTGTATTTTGTATCTGGAGATTAGAGCTGGTGGAGATTCAAACTAAATCTTCCTAAATTACAAAATGAAAAATAGAAAACACAGTGACATTTATATTAATAATGTATATTCACTAATAAGTTCAAAGTAATCATGCTGGTTAAAATGGTGGTTTATATATTAATTGTCACACTTCAATCGTACTTCACTTTCAACCACCAGAGGGAGCCAACGCCTGAGTTTGACTCTCTCCCAAGAACCTTCCTCACAGCATCTCCCATCATCCTTTGCCCTCTGCTCTCATATTTCACCAGTTGTTCCATATCAGGCAATCATATCAAACTGTATTTAGTCTGGCACCATGCAGAGAAGTTTTGGGGGTGGTGGTTTTGGTACAGAAGCAGTACAAAAAAAACAACGTATTAGCCATCAAGGTGCAACATGTCGACCTCCCTCTCCCTGACCACTTCCTCCAGCTTCTCTGGGGGGACCTCTAGACTTTCCCAATCCAGCCTAGAGACGTAGTCTCTCCAGCGTGACCTTGGTCAGGAGCAGTGTTGGGCATCTCACTTCAAAAAAGTAATTAGTTATAGT
>NW_023419520.1:0-2768 GCF_002922805.2 Oryzias melastigma
TTGAACTAAAGTTATCTTGTCAAAATTGCCAAATTTCACACTTTGTCACTGGATAATTGCCAAACCTAAGGTCTTGTGGCCATCCCATAATAATTTCAAAACTTCTTTTGAAAATCCACGATGTGTTTTAGTTTTGTTAGTGGATCTTGAAACATTTTAAGCCCTATAAAAACTTTTGGCCTTATATTTTTTTTTTCAGGATTTCCATCGCTACGATGTTTTTGGGGGGTGTCATTGTGAGGGTCAAATTTCTGATCAAGGATGTAATAAGAAAGGCAATTGCAAAAACGTAAATGAATTTACTTAGAAAAATGCTGATGTAGTCAAGATAATAACTATAATAATTATCAACGACATAAGAAAACATCAAATTCTTTAAACCAGAACTTAATAAAATAAATAAAAGGAAATGAAACGACACAATAGAGAAATGACTGGCTAAAGGGTGAGGGATTTAGGATTGATTTAGCTTCTTTTGAAAAAGCTGCTCTCCAGATGAGATCCTCAGGGATGATGCAGTGTTGGAACGATGCCTTGCTGTGGGTTTCTGTTCTGAGACAAACATGATCCTGATGGCTCTGGGAAACTATTCTGTTCAACGAGAAGGCCCAACACCATAAAAACTTTTATGACGGATCTATAATTGATTCCAGAGCTGCCTGGAATCCAGAGCAGACTGTTCAAGCTGGTGTTTAGAGCTTCTATTTTCTGTTGCTTTTATCAAAAGACTTTCTGCTGGAGTTTATCTTGTCTTTATATGAAGACCTTGTGGTTATCATAATAAATACATCAATAAGAAGTCTGTCATTTTATTAGTGTAGTATTTTATTATTTTTAATGCTGGAAATAAACCAATGAACCAAACCAGCACATTTTGAGATGATGAGATTGACGTCTTTTTTTTTTTACTTGTCCTGTCCAACGCCGGAGCAAAATGGATACGAGCTGAGAGCCTCTAGTGTTAGACAGATTTTACTGTCACAACAGGGGTTTGAGTATAAACCCCTCTTATATTTTATGATAAACTTTATTTAACGTATTTTCCGAACTATAAGTCGCAGGTTTTTTTATAGTTTAGCCAGCGGTGCGACTTATTTGTGACAAATAGGCTCTATTTTCATAATTTTCCCGGTTCCCTTTAACCCTTCTGCTCTCTTTGGGGTCCAGATGACTCCACCCACATATTGATGTGTGATTCCTTCCATGACGTATGTGGACAAAGGGGGACAGGATTTTATGTCTGCCATGGATATTAGTGAAACTCTGAAATCAATGATAAAAAAAGGTTCAGTGCAGTGTCTTGTGGGGTCCAGATGACCCACTTTTAATGTAAACAAGCTAAGGAGAGAAGAAGGGTTAAGCAGTTGTTTCTCACTAACAGCCACTAGAGGGCAGTGTAGGTTTGTGTGTCAGTATGTGATGCTGACAGAAACGCAGAAGAAGAAGTGACGTTCAAAACGAAAAAACATTGATCAGAATCTGATCGTTCTCCTCATGGACGTTATGATGTTTTTCTATTTTCATCAAGATATTATTATTTATTTTTATTTTTGTCTTCCTGGACTAATGCAGGACAGCAAGCCATCAAACTGAGCTAGAGACGGACAGAAGAGCAGCTAAAAACACCGTCTTCAGATGCATGCATCATAAACACTCACCTGTGCTCAGGTTATGTTTGCTGAGATGAATGATAATGGAATGTACTCAGGGGGAGAGTGCCCAGCTGTCTCCACACCAAGACCCCCACCGAGGCAGCAGCAGTGCGGACCCCCCTACACCCGCCACGGGGCCGCAGAGGGAATCCGCCCATCGGGCAACCTGCCAAGCACCCAGACCAGGACATTGTTCAGGACATTCAGGCATAATCATATTTATGTATGTTTTTTGTTTTTTAACACATTTTTGCATTCTTTAAATATTAGTCCTTTAGCATTTAGCAAAACTTTAGCTCTGTAGCTTTAGCATTTTAAGCAAATCCCTTCAGCCATTACAGTAAATTCCTTCAGCATCTTCAGCGACCACATTCATCAAAAAGCATTCACACTAGCACTATCGCAGGTTATGCAACTTTTCTAGTTTTGTTTTATTTTTGGGGGATTTGTGTTTGGATTTTGTCCCCCTGTGTGATTGATTTTGACACCCCTGCTCTATGATGTTCCAAAACTCTATGGATGTAATATACTTTCAGCCTCCGGGTGTCGCTGTTAGCACTTTCATTGCCTGCTGCTGTGGTTGAAACTACCCCCAAATGAGTGAGAAGGGTGTACCTGCAGGCCCGGAGACCCAACAGCGTTTTCAGGACCGCGTTCTCAGGACCGCATTCTCAGGACCCAGGCTTTTTCAACACAGCGCCCCCTACTGGTTGGAGTTTGTTTTGTTACTTTCTGAAGACTTTACGAGGCACATTGCACACATGAGTAGTAAGAGTAAAAACATTATTGAAGCGCTGTTACAACATAAGCAACTAGGTAATTTATCAGATAAATCTTAAAATATAAAAACTAAACCAATAAATTTCAGTTTTTTGCAGAGACATAAACATTGATGTCTATATGAAGCTTAGCTTAGCTTTTATCTTAATTAATGTTGTTTGTGTAAATCTAAATTAATGATGGTTTATTAGCAATACATCTTGCAGAATTTTACAGCTCACACAATTTTTGCATCTTTTCATCTTTTTTTATTTGTTATAACTTTTTTTTGTTTAATTCATTAACATTGCTTCATTATAACCCAAATATGATGTGCATGTATGACAAAACAGAGGA
>NW_023419521.1:0-2765 GCF_002922805.2 Oryzias melastigma
TCCAGATGATGGAGGAAAAATGTGTTTTAAAGAAGCCTGCGTAGTGATATCAAACGTTTGGTCTGTGTGACCGGAACTTCTTTTTTAGGTGTGCGTTATGTGCATTATCACAATTTAATGCACACCCAGCAGCCAATCAGAATAGAGTATTCACCCAGACCATGGTATAAGGCTGGATACGTAAGTATGCTAACGTGTACCAGTGTCAGACTATTTTTTTATGTTATTAACAAAGATGGGAGTTAGTTAGGACTGTTTTATATTGTTTAATTCGTCCTATAATTGACATGAGTTTGAAAATAGACAGTTTATTGACAATGCACTTTAAAGTTACAAATACACAAAATTAAAATGTAAAAAAAATAATTAATTAAAAATCCAACTTGGAAAAACTGAAGAAAAATTGAAAAACAGAATTTAAGATGTATTTCTCTGTACAATGACAAATGCTGACTGAACAGTCAAAGAAAACACCTCATAAACAGCGGATGTGTCTCACCTTTAAGTCTTTGTTTGTGGCTGAAATTAGAAATTTGCTTTTGTGTGCCGTGCACTGCAGCATGCATAATCTAATTTTCCATCAGGAACCGCACACACATGCACACACACCAAGTGCTGGTGTCATGGCCCTGAAACTGGTGAACCAGACTCTCTTCAGATTCAGCTGTAATTAAAATGGACTAATGGACAATTAGTTTGCTCTAATTTCTTGGACGGCGCTGGTCTTCCAGTCACCTTTGAACCGCAGGGCTCGACACCAGTCCGACCAGCTCTGTTGAATGTAAAGCCGCCTGTGTCGGGGTCACCGCCATGAAGAGAGTGACAGCGCGTTATCAAGCCTTTGATTTGTCACTTTTATGCATTGATTTGAGTGGACATTTGTTGTTTGGCTTTTATTTCATGTATGTTGTCAAGACTCTCAGTTGTAATTTTAAAGAATTTTTTTGATTAATAAATTATGTTTTCAGTCAAAGTGACCTTAAATCTACAGAAAAAGAAAAAAACGTTAACCCAGAATCTTTCCTAATTTATTCTTCATTTTCTCTTTAATTATGCAAAGACCCAGATGAGATCCCGCAGCTGTCTTTGGTGTTAACCTTCACTCTGCAGAGGTTAAACTGCAAGACTCAGGAGCAGGTAGCTTTTCTGCAGCCCATTTATTTTAGCTGCTTTGTGCTTGAGAACATTATATTGTTTTATTTTATCTTTATGCATTATTCCAAGTTATTTAAAAAAACAAAAGTCAAATATTTTATTGCTGATTGTCCTTTGGTGTGTATGTGTATGTGACCCCCCCAGGGCTCCATTGAAAAAGAGATTTTTAATCTCAACAGGACTTCCTTGGTTACTTAAAGGTAAATAAATAAACTAAATATATAGCATTACCTATGATAATGCAAGTGTGAATGCTGTAAGCTGAATGTGGACACTGAAGATGACAGAGCTGATAGTTAATAACTTACTAAAATATAGCTAAATTCCATATTTGCCTAAAAAACTGGAAATGTGTCTAAATTAGCCGAAAACAGCTAGCATAATGAAAAAACTTTAGCTGAACTCCCAATTTGCCTAATAAAAATGTCTAAATTAGCCAAAAACAGCTACCATTCAGCTAAAATTTTAGCTAAACTCCAAATTTGCCTGATTAGAAATGCCTAAATTAGCTAAAAACAGCTAGCATAATGCTAAAAAATTCGCTGAACTCCCAATTCGCATAATAAAAATGTCTAAATTAGTCAAAAACAGCTAGCATAATGCTATAGTGGTAGCTAAACTCCAAATTTACCTAAAAAAATTAAAAAAAATGTCTAAAGTAGCCTAAAACAGCTTGCTAAAATAAAAGCTAAATGTTAATTTACCCTAAAGCCCAGTTGTTGCTGAGTATTTTAAAGTTTAATGGTGTCTTTAGCTAAAATGCGAAGATCACAAATTTTAAAGTGCACAAAGTTTTGGAGCAATTTCTCATAAATTTCCTATTTGGCATATTTCTCTCAATATTTGAAAAACTTGATGAACTAGTTTATGAATACTAAAAGTATAAAGGATATAAGATTGCTAAAATCGTTTAATTGAGTTTTTAGGGAGCAGTAAGATCCCTTTAAAAGATAAAAGCTGCCATTTGTTGCCCTGTTTTGGTCTTCATGTCACATTTTAAATCTATTTTAACTTGTTTATCGTATCATTCATTAAAAATGAAACCTACCTAACTTTACATGAATCAGAAAGATGCTGTTCATTTAATTGACGCATTGTTCGTCAAAGAGCACAAAAAGTGCTCGTTAAAAATTAATTCTCCTTAAATCTTTGTCCTTCTTCAGTCCTCATGCTGGTAGCCCTTCAAAAAGCTCTATTGAATACATGCATTAATGTATGCCCATGACGTCTGATGTTCATGTTTACGGTCACAGCACACAAACACAAAGCCAGTGGAGCGGAAACGACGAGCATTGAGCGACAAATTGAAGTAATCAGCGCAGATTGTCGCACACGATTGTTTTAAATGCTTTTGAGGGAGATGATCGCAATTAAAAAGCACCCTGAGAGGCTCGGGTTAAACTTAACGGACACGTTTAAACTCGAGTTTGGACAGAAGAGATGTCAATGTATCCAAGAATTGTGTTAAATATGAGGAACATGTTCTTTGCATGAGGCTCACAGTCTAAAAAAAACTTAAATTGTTTGCTGTTTCACAGATGTTTTTATCACTGATGTTTCATCATGTTCTGAGAAAGCAGGAGCACATCTGGACGGCATCTGCAGCTTCC
>NW_023419522.1:0-800 GCF_002922805.2 Oryzias melastigma
ACTGAGGAAAAGAAGCAAGATGTTTATCTGAACCACACCTGAAACAGTTTTGAGCAGGTTTTTGTGCTGCAGCAGAATGAGGACTTCGGCGGTTGTCCTGTTTGTATTTTGGTTTAGGATGATGTGAATGCGGCTGTACGGCTTGGACAGATGCACAGCGGTCTGCAGCTATTGTTTTAGCCTGTTGGACTGCAGATTCCAGTTGAGTTGCAAGAGTAATTGCTTTATCCAAGGTCAAATCCGGTTCAAGTAAAAGCCTTTCTCTGATGCTGGAGCTAGAGACATGTTCGACAAGTTGATCGCGGATCATTTCATCCATTTTGTTTTCAAATCCACATTTGGAAGCGAGGTCCCGTAATGCGGCTACATATTGCATAACTGTCTCATGTGGTGACTGTGTACGCTGTCTGAAAGCGTGTCTTTCGACGACGATGTTGACTTTGGGCGAAAAGTGCTTTTCTAAAGCAGCAACAGCGGAAGCAAAAGTGTCACCTGTGTCTGGTAGAGAGTAGAAAATCCGCTGCCCCTCGGTTCCAAGGCAATGAAGCAATGTGGCTCTCCTTCTAGCTTCTGGCCACGCATTTCCCGAAGCATTTATCACAAGCAAGTAGTTGTTGAACATGCGCATCCACATGGCGTAAGGTAGCGGTGGTTCTCCGGGACACGGCAAAAACACTGGCGGTGGATACACGTTCGCCGCCATGTTGAACGGTGGAAAAATACGCCGGCAAAACACGTAGGATCACTCGTCGCCAAAAATGTAATGTTCAAAGGCGTAAGAAGACGAACGTATTTACTTA
>NW_023419522.1:942-2765 GCF_002922805.2 Oryzias melastigma
CCGGAGTCTGTATGAAGTGCTAACCCACAAATGTATGAAAACTACGCACAGAAAATCCCAGCCGGGACTTGGACTGGGGTCTTCTTGCTGTGAGGCAAGGGCACTAACCACCGCGCCACCGTGCAGCCCATAGAATAAACTATAGTAGAAATAGATAAAGCTCTTGAAAACTATTGGGTTTGGATTGTGAGGAAGTAAGCATATTGGATGCATAGCTCATAAAAATTACATGTTTTATGGTATCTTTATGTGTATTAATTAGAAAAAATACAGTTGTATTATTGTCCATATAAGTTATAAATAATGCAAGAGAAAAAAAAAAATATGTTCTATTATGGGATGCACGGTGGCGCAGTGGTTAGCGCTCTTGCCTCACAGCGAGAAGGCCCCGGTTCGAATCCCGGCTGGGACCTTTCTGTGTGGAGTTTGCATGTTCTCCCCGTGCATGCGTGGGTTTTCACCAGGGACTCCGGCTTCCTCCCACCGTCCAAAAACATGCTTCATAGGTTAATTGGTGACTCTAAATTGCCCCTAGGTGTGGATGTGAGTGTGAATGGGTGTGATTGAGGCCCTGAGACAGACTGGCGACCTGTCCAGGGTGTACCCCGCCTTCGCCCATCAGTAGCCGGGATAGGCTCCGGCACCCCCGTGACCCCGAAAGGGAAAAAGCGGTCAGGAAGATGAATGAATGAATGAATGTTCTATTATATACTACATGCATTCCATTCATGATGACAGTGTGTTTAGTCACTTAAATTCTTAATATATTTTTTTTTATGTAATTCAAGGAATTCTTATCATGTTAATGTACCCATTCCTGAAACCACATTACCTTACATTAGTGGACCCTTCCAGTCCAGTTAGGTACTAACCCAGACCCATTCCCAGACAGGCTACCGAGCATCACCAGGGAGTGTTGTCATTTTCACCAAAGCCCTCAGGGCGACTGAGGACATCAGACATGAGGTTTGAAGTATATCCGCTCATACACCTAAAAATATTCCTAATATATTTGACAGTATCGATAGTGTACATTGTTATTATAGATCTGTCTGTCACCTTGAATGCATTCCAATAGTTTTAAAACATTACCCGCCTCTCTTTAGGCTCTAAACATTTAGCAAAATAAATGAAGCCTGGACTCCATGGGTGTTTTGTAGATAACAAAGACAGGGCTAATTAGCCATCTTTGAAATTCACCACATCACTGAGGCCGGCAGTGACAGAGCGGAAACTGATGCTGATAACCTTAAATTAATGTGACATTTAAAGCACAAAGAGTACGGGACAGTTTTATTCTTCTTATCACGAAGCACTTTGACTGACAGATGTTTTTCTTCACCTCGCTCGACTCAGCAATCAGAGATGCGTGGGAACTGATACCCTAATCCCTGTTGGTGTCATGATCTCATCATGCAATCACAAAGGTAACAGACATAAACAAAAGATTGTTCTGTGTGTGCGGATGCTATTAGACATCTTTTACCCTGAAGGGATAAGTTACATATTATCTTGGACAGAACCTAATCAGTCTTGGCACTTTCACAAAGACATATTGTCGAGATTAGCGTTAAGTTTGCAGCAAGTGAGTCACTAACATGTAGAAATCATGTTGTGTAATATATTTACATGGATGTTAAAGATTTGATCAATCCCAAGAGATAACAGACTGTATATAACCCAGATGAGAGTAACGTAACATAGTGTGGATCACAGATTTCAAGGGTTTCAAAAAAGAATAATATAATGTGTTGATAGTTACTAGTGTTTAAATGAAAAATCTAAGAATATTCTTCGTTTCCTTTCAGCTTTTCCCTTCAGAG
>NW_023419523.1:0-2765 GCF_002922805.2 Oryzias melastigma
TTGCTTTTTACATTTTACAAATCTTAAATTTCCTGAAGAAGAAAAAGGAATGGCCATAACCTTGTATTTATTAAATGTTGTTGTTGCAATAAAAATAGCTATTTTTATGTTATTTTCAGGATTTACACCAATGAGCAAGAACTTCTTTGCCCCTTTACAGCATTCTGAGGGTTTTTGTGAAGTTGATCTCCAAAGAGTTTGTTTGATGTCAGGATTGTGTTCAGATTCTGACACGTGAAATAGGCAGTAAGACCGTTTTCCATCTTTTCTGTAGAAATCGGACAAAATTCTTTGACTTGAAGGTCCTGGTTCATATTCCAGCAGAGCCTTTACTCCATGGTTTTACCATGTTCTTTATATGAGTGGGTTATTTCCAGGTACTCTTACAGTTGAAAACATAGTTCAAAGATTATAAAGATATGCTTAAGTCTTCCTAAGGTTAGGAGTGCAATGGTTGTCACTCTGTTCTAAACCATTGCAATGGCCTGGCGACCAGTCCAGCCCACTGAGTGTATATAGAGAAGTGGATTGAGTGACCCTTCCCCGTTGTGTTCCAAATAGGAAGTACCTGCTGGCTCCAAGCAGCCAAAATCTCACAAGACTGATTTCCACTGAGCGGTCCGGTCCAGTACGATAAGGTATGGTACGGTATTTTGAGCGTTTCCATTGTAAAATGGACCCATTTAACAGCACCGAACTGTATTTCTTCGGGTGTAGGTCCATTGAAAAGTGGAGCGATATGGTTGGGGCGGAGCCACTGTAGCCAACTGCTGATTGGCAGAAAGTGTTGAGGACATTAGAAAGTGCCAATACAGCGCTCATTTAAGCTAATGTTTCCAACGGCGGTATTCATCTTAGCCACCTTTAATCTTCTTTCAAACAACATTAAGTTCCTGTAACAGAAGTAAAGCAATAAAAAGACAAGCTGCTGGATGACTTCCATTGTTGTTCCTTTTCTAGTCGTTGCATGACAATGACACGATGGCATGCTAGCGGTCTACACCTCGCATGCGCCGTGAAAAAACGCTCAGTGGAAACGAGACTACAGAGTTCTATTGAGAAATAAACAGCTATTACTACACCCACTCTGTCCAGTTACTGTAAATACAGTCAATGGCCCAGCCAGCACTCGGTCTTTGCCCAAAAACAGCTGGGAAAAGCTCCAGTAACCCCTGTGACTCCAGTCAAGACAAGAAAAGTTGGTAGAATACCTGAAATGAAAATATGTTCCAGTGAAATTGATCTTTTAAAAGAAAATCATTTTTAAATAATCAAATAAAAACTGTTGTATTCTTTCCTAGTATATAGTTACAACGTTGACTATAGCCCGCCACAGCTGACATACCTGCAAGTTCCTTTTGTTTGTTTCTAAAATGCAGATTATCACTCCAGTCTTTCTAAATCAGCTGCTTTACTGTGTATCACAGAAATCCTTTGGATTTACTTTTGTTATTACATCGTCATTTTCAGATGAATTGTAAAGCTGGATGAAGGCCTAAGTCGAATGTGTCGGAGCAAATGAAATGCGTTAAAGATGCGAATAGAGACTGTGTTCAGTCTTTTACCTCATTTATTTTTATTGACAAGCGGTCTTCATCACAGCTGATTTCATTTTTATCTTTGAGAGCGGGTTGGGAATAATGTGACAATAACTCTCTTGAAGACCAGGGTTGAAGACCATTGATGCACACAGCACTGCCTTTTTCTATTTTAGTAGATGTGCTTTTGGTTTTCTTTGCACCAATATTTTTACTTCACAAATGAAAGCAAAAATGTTCTTCTTTGTCTGCCTTTTTCAGGGTTAGATTTAATTTTTAATATTTTTTAGGAAGTTTTATCAGATCCAAATGCAGTAAGTGACAAAAATGCTCAGATCAGTGGTTTTAGGAAGAATTTGAGAATTTGAATTTCCTTTTGCAAGCTTATTTGTCATTTTATGTATGTACAAAGAAAAACTTAATATGCAATAAACAAAAAGATTTTAGGTTCAGAAAACAATTACTTCAAACTTGGTTGTTCAATGTAAAAAAAATCATGTAATTCAAAAAAAGTTTGACAGGATTCTGGATGTTGATCTAATTTAATTGAAACTTCCGTTGTTGTCTATCACTTATCCCAAACTTTCCTTGAAAAGGGCAACTTTTTTTTAAAGACACAACTTTTTTATTATTATTTAAAGGCCTACTCACATGAAAATTGATTTTTAGTAAATTAAATGCATTCTTTATGCTTTTTTTCTCATGATCACAATTCTATTTGTGAGCATTTTTAATTTAAATAGTTGTGAATCAGAAAAGCCACTTGAAAAAGCTTGTAGTTGTTATGTAAAATCTATAGTCGGCAGGCCACCAGCTCCATTTATCCATCAGTAGAGAAATAAATCCATGAATTTCTTAATTTTCTTTGTCTATGCTGGCATTTGGCTCAAAACTGTACGTCTAAATATCTCTAATATTGTTTTCCCTTTTTTTTGCCCCAGTCATGTTAGGTTGGAGTTGTGTGAGGGGCTGTAAGCTAGCAGGAGAGTTTGTAAACAAAGGGATGATGGGAAATGAATGCAGCCTTACTCCATTTAAACCATCCCACCCATAACTCAGACGTGAATTCTTAATGAACTCCTGCTGCTCTGCAGAAACTATGTCCTAGAAAACGACACAGGTTTTTTAAATTATTCCTAAAAAATGAATAATCATAACAAAAAAAACACTGATAATGATTGTAGTAGAACTTAAAAGCTCAATTTTGTGCACAAACAAATATATATA
>NW_023419524.1:0-965 GCF_002922805.2 Oryzias melastigma
TAGAATTACCCAGAGGGCCGGATCCGGCCCCCGGGCCTTGACTTAGACACATGTGCTATAAGTCATAAATTGTTTTTGTACTTTAAAATTAAACTTGGCGGAAATGGATGACATTTTATTTTGAAAGTTGTTTCAAAACCTAGACCTGTTTCCCGTTTCTGAAATTGTTGCTGCAAAATCTAAGTCTAAACTGGACATAGAAGTCCTACATTTAGCTTTGCGGACGGACGGATGTCAGGTGTAGACATAATGGAGTCGATGCTAACATTCCGATTGTTTATTGAATGTTGTATTTTTTTGCGTTTTAAACTAGCCTTTATAGACATTTTCATATCTTAAAGTTCAAAGTGTACTTCATCAGTTTTCTGCTTTCTTGTTGCCATGGTGAAGGGAAACAATCCAGTGGAATTTGTAAAAAGTATTCCTGCAGACCTGTTAGCTAGCACATTAAGTTGTCTCTACACCTACTGATTAGACATTTTTGTGACTCTATTGTTGAGATTTTTCATCTGTGTTTGCAGAGAATCATTTAAAAGTTCAGATGAGTTTTTGCACCTATTGAAAGTACACCAGACCAAACAGTGCAGTGTGAAAGTGCCTCAAGTTTTCTTTTTGATCCAATTTTGGTCGAATCTTACCGATTTCTTGTAACCCTTCTGCTCTCCTTGGTTTGTTTACATTAAAAGTGGGGTCATCTGGACCCCACAAGACAGTGTGCTGAAGTTTTTTTTATCATAGATTTCTGAGTTTCACTAATGTCCATGGCAGACATAAAATCCTGTCCACCTTTGTCCACATTTGTCATGGAAGGAATCACATATCAATATGTGGTTGGAGTCATCTGGACCCCAAAGAGAGTGGAAGGGATTATATGTGTTTGTGGACAAGTCTCTATTCTCTGTGATGATCCTCTAAATCTGAATTTTTAAAGGGATGCTTTAAATTCCATTAAATGGTCTGAAGAA
>NW_023419524.1:1046-2510 GCF_002922805.2 Oryzias melastigma
TCGTACATCTTCCAGTTGTTTCCTGCCTTCAATAAATTCCAGCTCAATAGCTGTTTGTTAGTTTTTTCCGCGGCGCTACCTTAAGACATAACCCGCCCATAAACCACAACACCTGAGATATCTTAAAACTGTTTGACAGAAAAAGCACCAACAACCCTGTCTTTGTCAAACCCCAAATAAAATCCATAATAAATCTGAACATCAGTCTGAGGACACTGGATGCAGCACTAAACAGCCTCTCAGTGTCTATGCTTGAACTCAGAGCAGACAAATACCTGAGAATGGAAACAACATTGGAGGTTCAGTTCATTGTTATCAAACACTAAAAAAGAAATGCAGAAAAAAATAGTTTTGTTTTGCTTTTTCTTTTTTCTCTTCTTCTTTTTGTTTGCTTTTTCTAAAGAGAAATCAATGCTAACTCATGGATACAATATCAAAGTCACAGGATGAATTAGAATTTAAAATATAAAACCCTGGGAAAGAAATAGATAACAACCTATCGGTATTTTTAGGTAATGACTGTAAATATTACAGTGAACAGGAATCAAATGATGATGTCATTACTGTTGACAGATTATCAATCGTCCATTTTAATATTAGAAGTTTGAATCTTTACAAAATAACAGATTTTCTAAATATAAAAACAAAAAGTCGTTTGGTGTCATTGCAACAACAGAAACGCGGCTAAAAGATGAAGACAATGATGAAGTACAAATAGAGGGATATGAAATGTACTATTTAAATAGAGTCAACAAAAGAGGTGGCGGTGTTGAACTTTATGTACACAATAGTTTAAAAAGTAAGCTTGATAGTTATATGACAACAGGTATTAAGGAGACCTTGGAAAAAGTCTCAGTTGAAATTTACTAAAAAAAAGTAAAAACATCTTCATTAGTTGTGTCTACAGAACACCAAACTCCTGCATCAAGTTATTTACTGACATAATTACAGAAATGTTTGAAAGAACTGATAATAAATGTGTTTTTGTCTGTGGTGACTTTAACATAGATTTAAGTAACACAAATGACACGAAAACCCCAAATGATTTTTTGAATTCAAAGTATTCATTTGGTATGTTTCCCTGAACCAACAAGCCAACAAGAATCACTACTCATAGCTCAACAACCATCGACAATATATTTACTAATTCTTTTGAAGGTCTGGGTGAATGCGGGATTTTAATGACCGACATCAGTGACCATCTACCAGTATTTGAAGTATATAATCATGTAAACACTAAATTCAAAACTGAAGTAGTAAAACAAGTAAGGGATCATTCACAAAACGCCAAAAAGGCATTAAAAAAGACGTAAAGGACCAAAACTGGTATAAAGTATACGCAAGTGATGTAAATATGGCATACAAATCCTGTACCGAAATATTAACAAGACTGTAAGAAAAAAATGTAAATTAAAAAGGACAAATAATAAAGAGGGCCAAAAATAGCTGAAATGGTCTCTAAAC
>NW_023419524.1:2595-2765 GCF_002922805.2 Oryzias melastigma
AGGCCCTGTGACAGACTGGCGACCTGTCCAGGGTGTACCCCGCCTTTGCTCATGAGTAGCCGGGATAGGCTCCGGCAACCCCGCGACCCCGAAAGGGAAGAAGCGGTCAGGAAAATGGATGGATGGATAATCATGTAAACACTAAATTCAAAACTGAAGTAATAAAACAA
>NW_023419525.1:0-2275 GCF_002922805.2 Oryzias melastigma
GGATCATGCATTTCCTTCCCTTGTCTGCTCTCAGACGTCTGTGTTTTCAGGGAGGGCCTCTTCCTCACTCTGGCTTTTGTTTTGCTGCTTTAAGCTTCATGCAAGTTGTCCACCTCTGTTTATACAAGAGATCAGCAAAGAGTGGGCTTTAGAAAATGTTGGTTCAGAAGTACACGGTCTAACATGTTTAACCGTCTCTGGACACTCTTTTTTGGACTAATAAAATGACAAATTTATCTTCTGCCAAACATTTTGTTCCATCATTTATTCTCTTAAAGTATCTTCTATGGCAGAGGTCTGCAACCTGTGGCTCTTTTATCTCTGCTTGGTGGCTCTCTGGGTGAAGAGAAATAAAACGGTAATTTTTGAAAATGTGGAGATTAGTTATTATTTTAGCAACATGCTAACATTTTTGGCTAATTTGTTATCTACTGGGGTTTTTAGGCTATTTTAGTTTTGCTTCTATTTTAGCAACATGCTAACATAGTTTACTGATGAATTTTATGCTAATTTGAGGTTTAGCTAATAATAATTTAGCAACATGCCGATGTTTTTGGCTAATTTGTTATCTACTGAAGTTTTTTTAGGATAATTTAGAATTTAGCTTCTATTTTAGAACCAGGATGACTTTGAGTATTTTAGTTTACTGAGGAATTTTAGGCCATTTAGAATTTCAGCTAGTAATTGAGCAACAAGCTAGCTTTTTTTGGCTAATTTGGCCTCTAATGTAATGTTTTATGCTAATTTTGAGTTAAGCTAATATTTTAGCAAAATGCTAACATTTTTGGTTAAATTGTTGTCTACTTGAGTTTTTAGGCTAATTTAGAGTTTAGCTTTTAATTTAGCAACATGCTAACGTTTTTGACTGATTTAATTTACTGAGGAATTTTATGCTAATTTGGAGTTCAGCTAGTAATTAGGCAACAAGCTAGCTTTTTCGCTAATTTGGCCTCTACGTTTTTCTGAGAAATACTAGTTTATTTTTATATTTTTGTTATTGTTATTAAAAAGGATTAAGCCATGAATGCAAATCCAAATGTCCTAAATTTTAAAGTAAGACTATAGGGCTCCTTCTAGGTTTTGATCAGTAAAAAACAAGCCCAAATGACTCTTTTACTGTTAAAGGTTACCGACCTCTGTTCTTTGGCTACAGATGTCTTTTTTTCATTTGTAGCTTCATTCTTCATTCTTCTGTTACTGTGGACTTTTGGGCTCCTCTTTGTCATCCACCTCAAAAATAAAAGCATTAGTGGACTCAGTCACTCAAGAAGCGTCCAATTCCTCTTAGATCATTCTGTCCTGTAGCAGTCTTGGACTGTAGGAACCAGATTTTTTCACATTACTGCACCTTTGAGCAAAAGATTTGCCCCTCCCCCCACCACATACTCAAACCTCAACAAAATGTGGATACGACTAGTATCCGGCAAAAAGAATTTTCACGTAAAATAAGCGGGAGAAATGGTCAACATTTTTTTCAAAATCCACTTATGTAACCAAACGTGCTGGAGAAATCCAAAGGAAGTTTTAAAATTATTATGGGATGGCCCCTCAACCTATGATTTGGCGGCCATTTTGTAGCCAAGTAAAATTTTTTTCGTATTTTTCACATTTTTGTATAAAATGGGGGAAAAAAATCTTCCTCAAGCCACCCTCATGGAATTTCACACAAATGCCTTTAGGTGAAGTCTTCGAGTATAACCAAAGTTTGTTTGACCTTTGACCTCTGTAAGTGCTAGGCTTCTTGAATTTTCCCCCGGAGGAAAAAAAAATAGTATCTTCTACTAATTTAAACTCCTCCTTAGAATTTTGTTCTGTCGCCTCCTAACTTCTCGATCATCATCGGGGAACAACTTGGAGAAAAAAAAATCGAATTAGCATAGCAAGCTTGTAAAAGTGACGTTCGCCTTTGGCTAACGCATTTTTTCCAGACTATTGTGTAAATTTAATACATGAGTCATTAGTTCAAGCTGAATGACATGATATGGACATATTAGGAAAGTGGGCGTGGTTAGTAAAAACCTCAGTTGCTAAGGAAATCCAAAAATGTACTACTGCGGATTCTTCTAAAAATTACACAGAATTGTTCGTCACTCCCAGGTGACCAAAAAATAAAATGGTTGCTATGGAGGTTAACAAACAGAAAAACTACCATTTTGAAAAAAGTATGTTTTCTGTAATACATTTGTCACATGACCAGGGGGGGCAGGGAGAGTTGGGGCTGATTTAGCAGCTGCTCAGCCTGTGAGGGCGGGGCGCACCTGCGGGGCATACAAGG
>NW_023419525.1:2499-2763 GCF_002922805.2 Oryzias melastigma
TTTTTTAAAGCTATAGCCCTTTCTTTTCCTTGTTGTTCGAACATCTTTAGTGTGTTTTTTAAAATTAACTTGCAATTGAGCAGAAAAAAAAACAAAATTCCACTTTCAAAACGTCAGAATCTTTAGTTAATTTCTAACTTTTGTCTGTATATAAATTATAATAGTGAATAAAAACACAGATTGAATATTTTGTAAACTCACCAAAGGTGTGTTTTTGTCTTTATAAATAAAGATTTTATATTCAAAGTGTTTGTTTTCTTCTGA
>NW_023419526.1:0-2763 GCF_002922805.2 Oryzias melastigma
TGGCCCCTGAACCAAAATGAGTTTGACACCCCTGATCTAAATCAACACGGAGGATTTCTCAATCCTGATTTACCTTGTAGGATATTTGCTGGACACATGTCTATTTTTGTAACCACGACAAAAACCGGCACGTTTAGCGCCAACGCCAGGCCGAGATGCTCTTTGGTCATGCCCACTATGCCGGCGTTGCTGCCCACCTAAAGGAGAGGAGACAAACATGTGGAAGCTGAGAAGAAAAGGATTAAAGAAGTTAAAACTATGCTATCAGGTCTCACCATCAGCATGCAGAAATCAGGTAAGTGTCCCGTCATCCCGAAGACTGTGGTTTTTAGATACTTCTCGTGGCCGGCCAGGTCGATGAAGGTGATGACCTTCGAGGATTTCTCACAAATTTTAGTCCAGTCTAGACCGCCGCCATGACTGTCAGGCTTATTAACCACCTAAATAAATAGTAGAACAGAGAACCAAACAATCAACAAAAGAGGATAAAAAGAATATGAGGTTAGTGATGCCAGGAATGAGTTGGAGGAGCTCACCTGACCCTCCTGGTCAAAACCCAGGATGTCATTGCCCACACTGCTGGTCCTGCCACTCTCCATCTCATGTTTGTGCCTGAACAGCTTCTGGCGAGCGAAGCCTCTGCCATTGTCCAGCTCGCCATGAGTTAGGACTCCCAGCAGCGTGCTCTTTCCAGCGTCCACGTTCCCCACAACCGCCACTCTGGAAACAATCGGACATGTTTTTCCTCAAACTATTCCAAGGGGAAAGACTTTTTGATCTTTTTCGCTGCAAAGTAATCAACCCTCCCCAACTTAAATCAATGACTTATAGGAACTAATTCAATGTTTTAACTTAAAATCTCCCTTCAAACTCTTTACCTTACTTCCAGAAAGTCCTGCTCCCCCACACTGCGGCGGATCAGGTAATCCCGAATCTTTCCCGCAGACTCCGTTCTTTCCCTCAATAGGATTATGTCGGCTTCGATCTGATCACATAGCGACCGCACCGTCGCCACCGACGCTTCCATGTCCTTCTCATTCAACCCATAGTCCCCTCCATCTACACAACAAGGGAGAAGAGAACATAGAAAACTAAGCTGAAACTATAAATATACCTTAATTTCTATGTAAATAAAAATATGTTTGTAGTTAAAAACTAGCAGTTGTTTAAAGACCCATTCTGCTGAAAATTGTGTTTTTAACATGTTATTGTAGCATTCTCCTGATGACTGACAAAAAAAAACACCATTTGAAAAAGACTGTAGTTGTGATGTAGAACATACGCTGGGCGGGCCACAAGCTCCCCTCCACGGGGGAGGAGAAAGGGGGGGGCGGGGTTGCTCTGTGCCAACAGTGCCGCCCACAACTTAGTGGTGAATTTCTAATGAACTACTGCTGCTCTGCAGAGACTATGTCCTAGAAAAACACAGGTTTCTTGATTGTGGCTAAAAACAGAATAATCATCATTAACAGACCACTTTGAAAATAGATCAAAAGAGGATAGGAGTGGGTGTTTAAGGAATGTAGTTCAAGTAAAGCAAAACATCTGATAAAAGAGGAACATTCTAACATTCAGGCACATGAGAGTCCAAAAGCTCCAAAAACTGTTTTTTTGTGCTTCAATCTGACCTCCCACTAACACCACAAGGGCTCTCTATGCTGCAAAAAACGGTTTGCTGACAAAGCCCCTGATGTTTGTGAAGCACGGGGTTAGAGAGAAGCAAACAGCTTTCAATGTGGCTGGAGCTGACAGAAGTGACGGCTCCGCTGACTCACCAGCTGTTTAAAACTGGTTTGAAACTTTGTCATTTATGTAACTAAACTTCATTATGAGGCTTTCTTCCTAAAGACACCTCTTAAAGCTGGAGAGAGTTGTTGATATTAACAGAGAATATTGTAAAACTACCAAAAACTTTTAAACAAACTAATAAACCTAAATGTTACCTCAAGTATTTATGTTTCCTTTTTAAAGCAACCCGTTTCAATATCAAGAAACTTCTAACTCAAGAAAAAAAACAAAACAAAACAAAAAAAACAAAAAACAGAATTGATCCTCTTATTCCATATAGACGAATAAACTCTGTGAATGGTTTCCTTCTCTAAAATCATAACTAAAAACATAACTTCTTCAGCTGACAAAAGGAGATAAAGGGGCCATACCATGAAAATTCTACTTTTTAATTAAGGTTAATTAAGGTTGTTATTAAATTTTAAATAGTATTTCTATTGTTATTTACTATCAATTTGCCCTTTTTAATTGAGCTCTATGGTAACAAGTTAATCTCTGTGTGATCAATAAAGCTTTATTCCATTCTATGCAGATTTATAAGGGGGAAAAAAAACCTCAAGTGTCACTATTAAACAAATTAAAAGGAAAATGAATAAAAAGTGTTTGACCTTCCTCCATCAGTCTCACCTGAACCCAACCCGACCACATAGATGGTCTCCCCGCAGCCCTCGTCTATCCGCTCCCGCAGGTGTCTCAGTAGTGAATCGTATTGTTCACCTGTTGGACTCACAAGAACGAGCTGGAAAAGACAGAAATGATTACTTTAACGAGCAGCACCCTCCACTTTTTACCTGTTTTCATTATGACTAATGAACAGTTTGCAGCCTCGGTGCTGCAAACGTGTCTGTTCAGCTTCAGTAAACTCCATACTTAAACGCTGTTTGCTGCAGACTAGGGAGCCCACCTTGTTGCTCAAATCTAGATGATCCACGGACTCTGTGCTCGTATCCTCGCCGTCTCCATAGAGGTCTCCTG
>NW_023419527.1:0-2758 GCF_002922805.2 Oryzias melastigma
GTATGATTCGGATATTCTGCAACCAAATGCCAAATGTATTCAGCCGAATATCGCAAAAAACGTTTGGCTTTGGTGGGAATTTGGCTGTACTGTAGTACGAGACACAATCATGATATCAACATGCAAAGGCGTTTTAGTACCTACTTTAAAATGTCAGCTCTGTGGAAATATTTCTGAGTGCTTGACAGTGGTAAAAAAGTGAAGTTTGCAGCGACTGCGGAACTAGATTGTAGAGAAGGGGTTCATCGGACAAAACCTTCAACAAATCTGCGTTAATCGAGCACTTCAAAGCTAAACACTCGGAACAGCATGAGGAATAGAAGAAAAAGAAAGCTGTGGGGACTAAAAGGAAGGCTAGCGGTGTTAGCGGCACTCCTTCCATGTCCAACGTGTTTGAAAAGATGAGAAAATTTGCAAGGGAGCCTCAAAGCGAACAGAATAATGAAAAGGGTAGAGAAATGAATTTCCATGTTGGAATGTCTACAGCACGTGTCAAAATCAAGGCCGGAGGCCAGGTAATTCTATCCGGCCCTCCAGATCATTTTAATTTATTGTTATTAATGGCCTGATGTTATCTTGTTCTCATTTCAAACTTGTATAATTTTGACAAAATATATTTTTATGGAGAGGAAAATATTGAAAGTTATTTAAGGTTTAAGTTGATTTATTCTGGAATAATATTCCTGTCTTTTATTATTCATAATTATGTTAAAGGCCTCGTGCAGTGGCAATTTTTTTTTTTTTTTTTTAATTTAGAAAGTCAATGGAACTTGGAAAACAAATCTGATAAAAATATTCACTTAAAATGATCCAGCGCGATTTTATTGATCATTTTATGGTCGTGCACAGCTTTAAATTTGGCCGATAGAAATAAATATGAAATCTTAATAAAACGCGGCAAGAAACCAGAATAGGTTGGTACTATGAGACGTCGCTGATTGATCACGATATCTAGTATCATTTTGTGTCAAATAACTTTCAGTTGAAATGATGCACAGATGTCAATGTTTTGTTTTTGTAAGGTGTAATCTTTTTCACCAAAGCAGAACAGGATGGTACTATGGGATGTTGCTGATTGGATGATAACATTAGTCCATCACTTTAACTGAACATTTTTTGTCCTGGACATCATCTAAATCAGCAGTCTTTATTCAGTGTCTAATAGTGGTCCATTTTTCATATTGATTTCTGAAAATTACTTTTGTTTTCTAAAACATTTCATTTTTATTTCATTCTGGGTTTTTGTTTTGATTTTTAACATCTAATGTTGTTGTTGGTATTTGTTTTGCTTTTTTTAATGTGGTTGTAATATTTATATATATTTTTGGTTAAGTGGTTTGGACTTCAGGTCCACCGTACAGGAACTGAATCGTAACTATCGGACCACGAGGAGGTGGATGCTCTGGTGGTTTTTCTGGAGGCAGTGTGACAGCTATTTGACACAATCACAGACGGCACACTCTGAGTGAGTTCAGACAAGTTCAGACATGCAATTATGGGATGCAGGTCTGCTGAAGCCGGATAAACAATCAGTTTACTGTTTATCTGCGGGCTGATCAGCAGCGGGGAGGGAGGGGGTCCTCCGTTCCTAAGCCAACCACATGGCAGCAGAAACAGGCCGGCAGGTCACCGCCCTCTCAAGAAGCCTGTCACTTGTTCTGGGCGGTAAAACAAGCGCCCCCTTCCCCAGCCACCAAACTGCCTCGTTTTGTCGTTTGTCTGCCCGAGTTGGGGCTCAAACGTGCCCCTTCCGAGCTTCGCTGGTTGGCCGCTCAGGCTTCTGGGAAGAGGGGCGCGCGCGCGCGGAGTCGTTGAGTCAATATTGGCGGTCTGATGAAAGCCTTTTATCAATTTTCCAACGAAAGCTTCTTCACCCCCCGCAGCCCCCCGTCCTCTGCCGTGGTATTTCTGCCCCCACCCCCACCTCCAGAGAAAATTAGCGCCACCGCGACCCACAAAGTGAGAAAGTGTGTGAACTCCATCAGATAAACAGCGATGAGCAGCGGGGTTTCCCGCCGTCCATCGACACCTCAACGCAGCAGAACTCACCAAGAAAAGTAAAAGTTTGAAGCTAGCTCGGTTAGCCGACCCCCTCTAAAACAGCCCCCCAAGTAGATGGAGAGCATCACTCACCCCGATTCCTTCAACTTTTGTGGTTCCTCAAATCCAACTTCCACTCAGCAGAATGACGCCAGCCTCCTGTGTTAAAGCGGGGAAAGTTTTTCCTTCACTGCGCGGAGAGTCACCGAGCTGACGGTCATTCTCCAGAAGCTGTAAATCGCTGCTCCTTTGATGCCCCCTCCGGTTTTTTCACAATGGGCGTGGCCCATTTGCAGCTACGTCATCAGGTGCCGTAAAGACTCTAGAAGTCTCTATTTACCGTAAACACCACAAAGAGAGCACGCGGGAGGACCTTTTTTCCCTTCTCAGTTCAGATTTCAGAATTACACCACATTTTTTTCATTTAGAACATTAAAATCCAAAACACAAGGCTATACAGCATCTTACGGATAAAGTCTGAGCGGCAGAATATATATATATATATATATATATATATATATATATATATATGTGTGTGTGTGTGTGTGTGTGTGTGTGTATAAACTAAAAATACAAATAAATTACAATTAATACATTAAAATTAAAACAAAAGAATTAATCAAAATAAACGAAAAAAAAACAAAGTTTAATAACTTTCTTATTATGTTGCCTAATTTTATAGGGATTTAAGAAAAAGCATAATTGTTTCTGAAATAAA
>NW_023419528.1:0-2752 GCF_002922805.2 Oryzias melastigma
GTCCCACTTTGACAAAAATCCACAGAACCAAAAGAAAATACAAAACCAAATACGGCCACAGCCGTAACACACCTGAATTTATTTCTAGCTATGAAAAAAAAAATCCCTCATGTTTTTGCTTTTAAGTAGATACTACAATTGGGTCATTTTGGAGTTGAAGTGGTTTGTTGCATATTTGCGACAACAGACATTAAGGGGATATCATAAGCATTGCAAACAAATGGCAGGCAAGACTGGAGCTATCCAATCATACAGTTTGAAGTCTGGAAAAAAGCAAAGACTTACATGGATCTATTTGTCTTAAAGTGGAGACATTAGTACAGAACGGAGCAGGAAACTTGTGACCAGCTGAATGTAGATCAGGGGTGTCCAGGTCTCGAGAACCTGCCTCCTGCTGGATTCCCAGGTTGATTTTAAAACATGTAGGACATCTACCCTGCAGGGTTGGATTTGGACACCAAATCTTTTTCAATATATATATATATATATATAGTTTTCTCATTATTCACAACAATTTGAATAAAGAAATACTCAGAAATGCAATTTTAATGTTAGCCTTCTTTGTCATGAAAAAAATGTTTCTAGAAAATGTTAAAAACACAATTTGAGTGTTTTTTTTTAAGAAGTTAACTATAAAACTCCTAGAATTATAATGCACAATGTACACACAGTTCTGATTGAAGTAATTTAATGTAACCTGATTTAGCGTTATAAATGATCTGTTACCATCATTTTCATTTAACAAGTATACCTAATAATATACAAAATTTTTCATTGTTGGACTGCTAAAATTATAAAATGAATAAATCTCAAACAAATGTGAGCCACCATTATTATTTTTTTTATGTAGGTCACAATATGTGGAGCATTTCCAACAGATGGGCTTAAGAGAACTCCCAAGGCAAACAGAAGTTAGGCTTTTTTTTCCCTTTTCAATGTTCCCAGACTTGGTCACTTCGCCATGTCAAGGAAAGAAAGAGAAAATAATGACTGTTCTTTTGAAAGTGACAGTTGCTAAGTTATATTATTAAAAAAAAATACAGAATGATGACAACTACAAAAAAATGGAAACCTAATGAGTCAGTGATGCTGAAAAAGGTGTATAAACTGTTATCACGACGAAGTAAATAATACTGTTTTGATAGTGTCCACTGGTATTGCCAAATGTTTTGGTGAAATAAAGCATCGTGGAACAGAGAAATGTTTTCAGAGAACTTGCACAATTGAGCAGGAAAAAATAAGTAGTTAGTGCCAGAATGCAGATGGCAATGTGTGTTTGTGTACATGTTTGTAATGGCTGGAAACGTTGAAAAGACAGTTGAAGGTGGAGTGTGTGAAAGTAGAGNGGGGGTCTCATATAATGGAGATGGTCCACCTGTTTACACTCCTTTGCCCCCAGCGTTTTTTAGCAGGCCCCCTTTTAGATGGCCTCATTGCCAACGGGCAACTGCTTTTTGGGAGCCTTACACAGGGACCACAAAACCCAGCTGAAGCCTCAAAGAGCTTCCTGAAAGGGAGCTGGAGGAGTGTGGGGAAGTGAAGGCATAACAAATAGCCAATATAGAGCCAGAATAGCAATCAAACTAAATAGAAAAAGCAAGCAAACTGGGACAGACAACTTGAAAGAGTGTATCACTGGTGAACCACTTCCAAACAAGCTTTTCTAATGAGGTATGCTATTAAGAAAACGAATGAGAGAAAGGCAACAAAAGGGAAGGCAAAAAGCAGGAGGGGCTGGCAGTGGACAAGTAAAAGACTGAACAAATGGGTGGATGTGTGTGAATGCAGTTTGTGTACTGAATCATTTTATCTTTGTTTTCTGCAACTGTACAATGACCTCTGTTTGGGGAGGGATGAAGACATACCAGGATGAGGAGTAGGTGGAAGCGGGGAGTTTGGGTAGTGGGAGGCTAATAGGCTAGACACCAGGCCTTTGTGTGCAAATTTCCCAGCAGCGCCTTACCAGTTAATTAAGGAGGTCAGTAAAAGAGGGAGAGCAAGAGCAATAGAAAGACAGAGAGGGAGATGTCGAAGGTGGGGGTCAGTCCTAACGAGCTGTCCACGGCACATGAATGCGGGGTTTGTCCTAAACCAAGCAGCGAAAGACCAAACAATGTCAGCAGCAATTAGCAACCAGTGGTGGGCAACCAATGGCCTGTTGACTGAGCGAGCGAAGGCTGTGAGAAAGAAAACGGAACATACATACAGCCTCAGAAATCGATTGGAAAACAGTGCAAATGTGTGGAATGCAAGAAATTGCAAAAGGTGGCCATGTTGTTTTTTTTCCCCTCTTCACAGAGAAAGACCTTGAACCTGCTGTCTGAGTGCCTTGAAACTACAATGACAGAAAGACGAGGCATTTCAAAGGATATGGCAGAATCATCAGATTTCCCGGAAAACACCTTGCATTTTTTACAATGCCTCAACTTTCTGCTGTGAATTGACTCATTAGAATATTTTTGTTTTAATAATTTGCTTAGTAAGTCAGTTTTCACACCTACTTTATTCTCGTATTCAAATCTCTCTTTATTTCCCATTTATTGGCATGATTCAGTCCTTTTTCTTTTCTTCCATTCTAATCTTGCTGGAGTGGTCCTCTTGTACCTCGGACTCTGATCACAGGCTGAAACACTGTTCTCTAGTGGGGCCGGACCACTGTGAAAACCCTCACAATGATGTGCTGCTTTGTGTGCAAATATAAAAGCGCATAATAGCGGGGAGCCTGAGAGAGTGTCAAAGTTAGACTATTTTC
>NW_023419529.1:0-830 GCF_002922805.2 Oryzias melastigma
GGGACAGAGCGGCGTGGGGCAGAGTGGCGTGGGACAGAGCGGCGTGGGGCGGAGCGTCGTTGGGCGGTGCAGCGTGGGACAGAGCGGCGAGAGACAGAGCGGCGTGGGACAGAGCGGCTAGTTTTTTTTAAAATTTGGTTTGAACAGAGCCGTGACGCTCTGCTGGTGTCCTGGTGAGAAAACAGGTGAACACTCACAGCTGCCCTGAAAGATTCTTCCTGAACGCATCAGCAGTTAAACTCCAACATTCACTGTCATCCTGGACGCTCTGGCTGTGGCTGACAGGAAGCACTGCCTCTCTGAGGGAGGGGCCAAAGGGAGCACCATCTATCTAATGTTGAAGAAGAATCAACGTACACATTTTAAACAAATGACATAATCTGCAGCATTTTTAACTAAATGAATGATCTTTGAACTGGAGTAGGTCAGAGGTCACCTAAACTTATCCAAAGTTCATGTATCATCAACAGGGGGCAGCACGTTGGTGTCTCCTGGTCTAAAGGTTCTGTTTAATCCAGAATAAACACGAAGTTCTTTCAGCGTCTCAAACAGAATCAACAGAAGCTCAGATTCTCGGTTCTGCTGCAGTTTATACACAACAAAGAATCAGCGCCACACAGACTGTGATCACATGTTTTCCTGGAACATTTTCTTCCTTCATATCATTCTTGCAAAGATATGGAGTGTTGACAGCAGTGATTGGAGGGGAGGAGGTCCCTGTGACCTCAGAGCTTCCTGCACACTCTATTCAGCTCTGTTCTCCAGGATGGTTATGTAACTTTCTACCATCATTAAACCAAGGCTGTTTTTACATATCCCTTACTTCAATT
>NW_023419529.1:1295-2748 GCF_002922805.2 Oryzias melastigma
CAGTTTGATTAATATGTATTCAAAAGTTTACGTCTGACTGTTTATCTATAATTGTTTTAAATTAAAATCTTTTTATTTTCTTTTGATGATCACATTGTAATATTTCTTTTGATTGTTTCTTTTAATGTTTCATGTAAAGCACTTTGAATCATCTCTGTACATGAAATGTGCTACAAAAAAACTTGCCTTGTCCCTGAAACCTCCTATGTGTTCTCCTCCTCTGAGGAGCTGCTCCTGCTCCTGCTCCTGCTCCTGCTCCTCCCGTCTCCAGAGTCTCAGGTGGAGCCTCAACAGTCACGACTGAAGTACGACTGTGTTCTGGTTTAATAACTGAGATGCTACAATCAGCTGTGCTGTTAGCTACAAACATCCTTCGAGTGTCAGGACTGACGGAGGAGGAAATACAGAGCAGGTTCAGAGAGGAAAAGGATGAAGACGCAGAGCAGAAGATGGTCAAGCTCAAAAACCAGACACTTCAATGAGAACAGGTCAGGAAGCTGCAGTGACTGATGGGAACAACCAGAACACGAGCAACTTCCTCTAGATATGGTTCATCACTGTCATGACATCATCATGACATCATCATGACATCATCATGAGCCAAACATTTACACAACTTAGACAAACTCATTTGTGTTTATCTGTTCTTGAAGTTAACAAAACATTGGAGGTTATTGACCAGGATCTTCTTCACAGAGATGAATAATTCTAATGAGACATTGGGTGTGGGAGGCGGGGTCCCCGGCTGTGATGCTGCGTTTGATTGGCTATGGAGCTGTTCATTGAGAGGGAGGTCTCAACTATCAGCATTTTCAACAACCAGCTCACGTGCTCAGCCTCTTACCTGTCCATCTCCATCAGTTAGGAGTGGGAGGTGTGAAAGGGGTGGGGGGTTATGTGCAGGTCTGGGGTGGGGGGGTGCTCTATTTGAATGTTTGTGCTTGTTTTATATTATTCATTTTGTTTGTTTTGTTTTAGTGTAAATCACTTTGTGTTATTTTAATATGAAAAGTGCTGTATAAATGAAGATTGATTGGTTGGTTGATTGATTGATTGATTGATTGATTGATTGATTGATTGATTGATTGATTGATTGATTGATTGATTGATTGATTGATTGATTGATTGAAGAATTGTGTCTGATCCAGTGTTCCTCTGCTTTTCTCTCCTTCAGTCGGACAGGTCAAACAGAAAAACAGCCTCTAGGGGGCAGTAAAAGCCAGGAGGTGAGCAGAGACGTGCCGTCATGCAGTCCGCTCCAGCACAGGGACGTTTCAGATCTGTGACGGTCATGTGTTGTTTTGCAGAATCTCGGCTCTGCTTCAACCGCTTTAGTTCTGCTGACAGTTTCTTCTCCAGGAACGTGTTAAAGTTTGATGCTCAGACGCCGCCTCACACACCAGCAGGTCTGAGCGCCGCAGCAAACCCCGGATGTAGCCGTCCTTCCTCTAAA
>NW_023419530.1:0-2746 GCF_002922805.2 Oryzias melastigma
ATTTTGTCAAAATTATACAAGTTAGAAATAAGCACAAGATAACATCAGGTCATTAATAAAAATAAAATAAAATGATCTGGAGGGCCGGATAGAATTTAATTTGAGGGCCAGATCTGGCCCCCGGGCCTTGAGTTTGACACATAATTTATAGGAATGATTTTTTTCCCCCCTTTTATAACATTTAACAACCATATGACTAATGCAAAGTGCAAAAATAGACTGAACATTAATCTAATAATATGTGATATGATGTGAGTGTAAAGTGCTTTTACTTCCATATTATAAAAAAAAGTTAAATAATCAACACATCAAATTGACTTTAAATTACATTTTGTCGGATTGCAAATGTGTAATAGAGAAATTATACCTTTAAAATTTCATTTCTTTTCAATAAAATCATTTAAATGTGCAATAGAAATATGATACCCAGAGAATTAAGACATGTAATTTTTTTTATTTAATTTAAAATAATTTATAGAATATATATATATATATAAATAATATGCTATATATTAATATATACTTAGCACATTGTATGTATTAATTGTATGTATTAATTTGAGGTTTCTCTAAAGCAGCTCCGCAGCTGTGCTAACGGAATTAGCATCAAGATTAGCGATTTGCTAACATCTTCTCAACCTCTCATAAAAACAATCCTTAATGCGTACGTACTGTCTGAGGGACAATACAATACTATAAATAATAATAATAATAAGATAATCATCACCTCTCTGGCAGTCTCCTGTCCCACCAGTCCGCATGCTGCCTGTTTAGCGTTCCCGGCCTCGTCCAGCCCGAGTCCCTTAACGTGACTGTGTGGAGCTATTCGCTGAGTCTTTGTGGTGCTTTTCACCTCCTCGATTTTCATATTTGCTAGTTTTACTGGAGCCCTGACTATAAAGTCCAAGACGCAATGAAAATTTGTCAAAAATACCACCTAAGCGTCAGTGTTTCTCTGACTACCACATTAGGCGCCGAAAGTCAAAACACAGGAACTCTGTTTCCATGTGGGTAACCAGGGAAAAAAGAAGGAAACGGCGCCGCTGAAGTCCCGCCCACTTTTCTATCCAGAAACCTATTGGTTTACATGAAAGCAATACCCGTTTTGATTGGTTAAAGCAATGTCAATCAAGGTTGAAACCACACCCCACTTTCTGCTGTGTTTCGTTCTATTATGTCAGAGCGGAAACACAATTTAAAAATGTGCTAATGTAAAATGTAAAAACACCGCTTAATCAAAATGTAAAACATATATAAATATACGCTTTGTTTAAATAAATATATTTATATCAGAGTTATATCAAATTTTAATATTGAAATAACAAACTTCTTCTAATTTTATTTTGCTCCTCGCTGATAAACGTTCCGGTTTGTTTTAGGGGACGAAAAAAGCTTAAGCACGAAAAACTCAGCAGTTTTCTACCGACTCTTCAGGCAACGTAAATAACTTTTACATTTGACCAACAAACGTCATTATGAAGACTATTTTTTGATAACCGTCAACGCGGAATTCAAAGTAGTAAAACGTTCATGCTGAGAACCACTGAGTCTGGAAGTCGAGAAGATGTCCGAGTCTCCTGACAGCCGCACGAGAACGTTAAACTTCAACGTGGGGGTCCTCGGACATGTCGACAGCGGGAAGACGTCGCTGGCCAGAGCGCTGAGCAGCACGGCCTCCACGGCTGCTTTCGACAAGAACCCGCAGTCCCGGGAGAGGGGCATCACCCTGGACCTCGGCTTCTCCTCCTTCACGGTGGATTGTCCGGATCACCTGCGAGACGGCGGGGTCCTGAAGCCGTATGACAGCCTGCAGTTCACCCTGGTGGACTGCCCGGGCCACGCCTCTCTGATCCGGACTATTATTGGAGGTAACTTGGATGTACAGTCTATGATATGGACCGACCATCAGACGGTCGTGATCACGTGAAGAGTCATAGGGTCAAGGGTCAAGCTCCTCAAGCCCCCAAACATCCAGACAGGATGCAATGATGGCAAATGAGGCTTCCTTTCACATGATTAACTAATTTAATGAACTCCAGAAGATTTTCTTCGTATCGATATTGTTACAAGACTTTTATTATTCGATTTGACCTTAAAAAACACAAACACAAGAAATAGATGCAGAGCAGGGCTGAGCGATGAGCGTGAAAAATGAATTTGATTTCCAATTCAAATGGATTTTTTTCTCCCCCAACTTTACGTTTTTTTTAACAACAATTAAAAATGACAGAATATATCTAACAATAACTATTACTTTAACATCTCCTGTAGGACCTGATTTCAAAGCAAAGCTAAATATAAGTTGTGTAAACGCTGTCGATGTGGTCGACTTTGTGGCATGCTGTGTGTTTTTTAAGATATCCTTTAATTGATTTCTGGTTTGATGTTTTTGTTTTGGAGATTTCTTTTTGCCTGGTTTTCGATATCTTTTTTCACTTTTTGAGATGCTTGTTTTTATGTTTTTTCATGTTTTAATGTTATTTATTTTGTTTTTTTTAGATCATTGTTCTTCTTTTTTAATACAAGTTTTTTGCTTTGCGTGATAGTATTTTTTTATTTTTTGGTTTATGTTTTTTTGCTTTTTAAGAAATTTTTTTCATCGTTGAGAATTTTTTAAAAAGTTTTTTAATATATTTTTTTAAGATTTATTTTTTATTTTTGATGTGTTTTTTTTATTTTTTTAGATTTTTTTAGTTTTCAAAGGAATATTTTAAACTTTTTGAAATAATCGTTTTCATCTTTTGAT
>NW_023419531.1:0-682 GCF_002922805.2 Oryzias melastigma
GGAGGAGGATTTGACGTTTTCTGTCAGGAGGGAGGAGCCACATGTGACAGGATTTTTACTACAGTTTCTGTTGGAAGTTCTGGATCCATTTAAGTTCAGAACTTTTCCTCCTTCAGATCCTGATGGTCTGAATGTGAGTCACATGATCAGTCACATGATCAGTCACATGATCAGTCACATGACAAAATGAAGAAAACTTCAGCTTGAAGTGAATCAGGTTAAATAAATCCTCTGTTGTGTCTGCATGAAGTTTCTCATTTGACTCACAGTCTGTAGTCCTGATAGAAGCTGACCCGTCCAGAACCAGAGTTCTGCAGAGGACCGTCCAGAACCAGAGTTCTGCAGAGGAGCAGTCATCATGACGAGCAGGAGGTGCAGCTCCGTCTGATGCAGATCCTGAATGTGTCCAGATGGTCGTCTGCTCTCTCAGACTCATCCTGACACTCTCCATCTGACATTTCTGAGTAAACTGGCCGACGGCTCAGAGGAAACGTCATCGCGTCTGCAGACCGTTCAGAACCAGAGTTCTGCAGAGAAGACCGTTCAGAAACAAAAACTTCGTAAGGAACGGCAGTTTGGACTCTGATCCTCAGGAGGGTCGGTCTGTGGACAGGCCCCGCCCTTCCGATGAACACTTCCACCAGCAGAACAATACCCCCCTGTTTCTTCAGTCAACCTCCAA
>NW_023419531.1:1332-2745 GCF_002922805.2 Oryzias melastigma
CCTCTGTCTTCTCTTCAAAATGAACTGCTCATAAACATGATATCAATAAAGTTTATTCAAACATACTCCTCCTGTAGTTGCAGTGACATCTGTCCACCACTAGAGGGCCTCAGCTGACGTGGCCGATCAGCTGGTTGACAGACTCAGAAACAGTCTGACCGATCATAATACTCGGGCTCCGCCCTTCAAGTCAGCTGTTTTCCTGCAGCTGTTGTACGGTCCTCCGGACGCCGCGGCGCCACGCTTCAACAGGAAAGGCTGATTTGCTGTCTCTGATTGGTCGGCAGATTTCCGAGGCGGAGTGGGAGGAGCTGCTGGAGGGCTTCGACGAGCGCTCGTACCTGAACGCGCGGCGCTGGAGGCCGGGGGACGACCCGTACACGCTGTACGCCTTCAACCAGCGGGAGAGCGAGCGCATCCCCAGCAACCGCGCCCTGAGGGACACCCGCCACCTCAGGTACGACCCCCCCAGGGGGGGAGGAGCACTCTGACACAGGAAGTGGGGGGACAGTACATGTGGGGTAGTGGTCAGCCCTCTCGACTCAGAGCAGGAAGGTGATGGTTTGAATCCCAGCTGGTTCTTTCTATGGGTTAGGGTTCCTCCCACAGTCCAAAACACCCCCCACCCCCGGACCCTGCTCTGAGAGTTGTCCTGGGCCCCCCAGCCCCTCCTCTGGTGGTGGGCGGGGCTAAACGTTCACCTGGTATTCTGCTCAGAAGCATGACAGGAACAACGGATGAAAGCAAACCTGTCTGACTGCGGCGAGGATCATCAGCGGCGAGGATCATCAGTGGCGAGGATCATCAGTGGCGAGGATCATCAGCGGCGCCGTCTGAAGCCTACGTGTTCTCCTGACACTGGACGGATCCTGGACTCCACGCAGACTCTGATTGGATGGAGCGCGTCGAGAGCAGCTGAAGTGCAGCTTCACCAGAAACACTGCTCCTCCTGCTGCTCCTCCTGCTGGTCCTCCTGCTGCTCCTCATGATTTCACAGACTGTCAGAGGGGAACCCCAGAAGGAGCTCCTCATGCTAATTGAAAGGAGGCGCGAAGGTAAATTGCAGCTCTTGTCTGGAGATCCGAGCCGTCTCTTCATCCAGCAGATAAAGCTCTTCAGAGACGTACGAGAACACAAACCTCCGACACATCCGTCGCTTCAGCTCCGCCCCTTTCAGTGAAGGAACAGACAAGACGTCAACCGCCGATGAGATCAACCAGCAGATTCAGGTTCTGCTCCCACACGCAGGAGATCCACAACCTGGAATCTGTTAATGGAAACGGGTCAGGAGAACTCCAAACATCTGAGGAGGAAACACGAGGAGGAGCTCCGTTAACCTCCTAGAGAAGGAGGAGAGGGGAGGTGAGAGGAGGTGAGAGAGGGAGAGAGGAAGTGAAAAGGAGGTGAGAGGAG
>NW_023419532.1:0-1604 GCF_002922805.2 Oryzias melastigma
AGAAAGTCTGGATCCGGCCCCAGAGCCAAACTGAGTTTGACATGCCTGGTATAGAGTGAGTACATCAGGGGGCTCAGAACACAACCCTGAGGGGCTCCAGTGCTGAGGATGAGTCCTTGTGAGAGGACCGTACTCCCTGAGGTCTGTCTGCATTAATTATGATCCAATTATGATATGATCATTACTAGCATACTTAAAAAATCTGCTTCTTAGTAGTGGGTGGGACCACTGCCATGGAGCAACCCCGCCCCCCTTCCTCTCCCAAATAGTCTTTTTTAAGGCTTTTTTTATTTTCATAATACACAAATATGCAATTCTGAGTTGAATTGTCTTTAAATACATCGTCTATCATCAGAAAAATGTCATAAGAACACATTTAAAACACCCAAAACACAGTTTTTGTCACTCATAACAGGTAGAAAACACAGGATTCTTGCAAGTTTATTCAAGTTCTATTTAAGACATTTAAATACCTTTTTAAGACCCTGCAATTTAAGAATTAAGATCATTTTTTTCTGCCAGAAAAACTTACAATGAAAAATATGGAATTTCTTAAACAAACAGATATTCTGAATGTGAAATACAAATGAACAATGCAGTAAGAACACAGCACAATGTTAAAGCTCACATATCACAATTCAAGACTTTTTAAAAGGGTTTCTAAGGCATTGATTCCAAATTAATAAATTCAATTCTTTTAAGACTTTTAAGACCCTGCAGGAACTCTGAAAGAGCATGCCGGTACTCAAATCTTTGGAGGGATGAGAACATTTCCAGGTTCAAGTTGTGAACAATTCCACTGCATAAATATGACATTGAAAAGAATCACTGCTTTTGACTTCTGCTGTGTTAAAGAAACATTAGTAAATTATGTAACTACAGGTTTTTATTCATTCTCAGACGCTTTATGACCATAAATCGCACACGTCTTTCCTTCAGATTCACAGCTTTGAGCCTCTTGGATCAATAACTGTAATATAACATGTTATAACTATTACTAACAAAGTGATGACAAAAATGAAAACATCAATGCACAAATGTGTTCTCATATCAGTTTGTAATGCTGTGTACAATTTAGTCTTACAAACAAATAATAAACAAATACCAACATTTCCTATCTGCTTTACATAACTTTCTAAGTGAAGAAGTTTTCAAAAGGTCATGAAACATTTTTAAAAATTAGTTTTTTTAAGCTGAAATAATTTAAAAACTCATTTTTTTTCTGCCACAATTTGCAGGATCTTATAAACAAACAGGAGTTTTGAGAGTTTATTTATGATTAAAGTGTTGAGAAATGACTCCTTAGAATATGTTTTTGCTACAAAATGTTTATATTCTGATCAAAATCTAAGGTTAATTCAGTTCACGATAAATGCTCAAATTTATTTGAACTTTCACTTATCAAGAAAGGGATATTGCATATTAATGAACATTTAAAACAAATGTAAATATTCCAGATTTGAACTGCAGGCTAATTTCCATCTTCAATCCGCTGACTGATGTCACTGAAGAAATAAAACAGATTTCAAGTCCGACAAACTACTCATAAGAATCTAAAATAGAGGTAAATTATAATGTACAAAATACAAATAAACTAAATTGAA
>NW_023419532.1:1950-2745 GCF_002922805.2 Oryzias melastigma
CAGAAGTGAAACATCTGAGAGACTCATATTGACCATCTGAGATGGAGATGAAACATTCCCTGATGTTTCTGCACACTCAGGCACTTTGAAAGAAGGAAATGGGCCAAAAAAACGATTTTAGGTCATATAAGAAGACAGAAGAATGCTGATCTATTTCATATCTCATACTTTAGCTCAAAAAGCATGTTTTGAGGAGCACTCTGTGCTATCTCAGCTTTTTGTCTTTTCACAGGCGACCTTCTATTCCTAAAACCACAAACAGCTTCAGGAATCCACAAACATGGTCTTTATGTGAAACGAGGACATTTCTAACAGGAGATTAGGAGCTTAAAATAGACAAACACTGACTGTTTAAACAAATTATAAAGAACTCAATATTTCTGCGATCATTAAAAAAAGGTTTGGGGGTCAAAAGAACCAGAGAACCCATGAAATTATCACAGTTTCAATTGGGATTTGTGGAAAATTCTGCTTTTGTGCTTTTGGTCATTTGTAAAACTTTTCTTTGCTCCAAAAGTCTGATTTTTTTTTCTGAATGAAAAGTGCTGACTCATCATTTGCACGGAAATAAGTAAAAAATCCAACAGGATCATTAAAAGAGCATCTATCCAGTGAGGTAGAAGACATAAACTGTCACACTTTGACCTGATTTAGACACAAAATATGGTCATTTTCAGTCAGAGCCTCGCATGATTGACAAATGTTAAATGAATAGACTTAAATTTCTTCACTGCAGATGTAGAAATAAACAAATAATAATGGAGCTCAAAAAAGAGAAAAATAAAGAGATGTAAA
>NW_023419533.1:0-2744 GCF_002922805.2 Oryzias melastigma
TAATTATGAACTAGATATATAACATTACCTGTGATAATACTAGTGAATAATGTTAACTGAATTTGGCCACTGAATATGCTAGTGCTGATGAATACTGAAATTCATAACTAAAAACGCTTAAGTTGATAACTGAAAATGCTAAAGCTAATAGCTGAAAACGCTAAAGCTAATAGTTGAAAACGCTGAAGCTAATAGCTGAAAACGCTAAAGCTAATAGCTGAAAAAGCTAAAGCTAATAGCTGAAAACGCTGAAGCTAATAGCTGAAAATGCTAAAGCTAGTGGCTGAAAACGCTGAAGCTAATAGCTGAAAATGCTAAAGCTAGTGGCTGAAAACGCTGAAGCTAATAGCTGAAAATGCTAAAGCTAATAGATGAAAACGCTGAAGCTAATAGCTGAAAATGCTAAAGCTGATAGCTGAAAATGCTGAAGCTAATAGCTAAAAATGCTGAAGCTAATAGCTGAAAATGCTAAAGCTAATAGCTGAAAATGCTGAAGCTAATAGCCATCTAAAATACCAGCTAAATGCCAAATTAGACTAAAAAAATAAGAAAAAAATGGGTTAGCCAAAACAGCTAACATGTAAGACAAATATTTGATAAACTACAAAATAGCCTAAAAAATCTAAGTATATTAATTCTAAATCTTTAATCTGTTTTTATAATCTGTGTTTTACTTTGTGTTTTACTGTGAAGCACTTTGTAATTCTTATCTTGAAAGGTGCTTTATAAATAAAGATTATTATTATTAAATGCCAAAATAGTGCAAAAAGCTAGCATAATGCCAATTTTTAAACCTTAAAACTGTAACTTATTAACATAATTATGAATAATAAAAAGGCGGGAATATTATTCCAGAATAAATCAACTTAAACCTTAATCATTTTCAATATTTTACTCTCCATAAAAATATTTTTCGTTAAAATTATACAAGCTACAAAAAGCACAAGATAACATCGGGCCATTATTACCAATAACATAAAATGATCAGGAGGGCCGGATTCGGCCCCCGGGCCTTACGTGAATGCCGCCTTCCCCTCTTCGATGTCCTTGCTTTTGGCGCCCGGGCCGGCCTTGCCGCAGACGTTGACGGCGATGCACATGAGGAGGCCGCACTTGTTGAGGAAATAACAGGTGACATCCACGCCAACCAGCAGCAAGAAGAACACAACAATAAGGATGCCCACAATGGCTCCAGTTCCCAGTCCGGAGCCACCGTGTGCACTACCTGGAAAGGTCACAGACAGCGAGAGAAGATATGCAGCAACACAGGCAGGAGGAGGAGAACGTGGAGAAGAGGGGGCAGGAAGGAAGTTAGAAAGAGAGAGGAAGACAGAGGATGAGGCCCACAGTCAGCTTTTTAGGGACATAGATTCAGGTTCTGGTCAAAAACCTCAAGTTCATCATTGCTGACTTTTATAATAGAGTGTTGACAAAACAATTTCAGTTTTTCACACCAAAAAATATAAACCAAAAGAGAAAAAAAAACTTACAGGATTACAACATGAAATACTACGTTCACACCAGGCTTAGAATCGTGCGTTCAAGCGATCACTTCTAATGAAAAGTCAATGTAAACACGCTTTAAACGCTCACATTCACGTCACAAATTTTGGGCGGTACATGTAAACGTCGATGGGTTTTTATTCCAAATGAAGGACTTTTTAAAATACTTTTGAAGTCGATGAATACACTGTTACGTTAAGCCACACGGAGCTCCAGACCAGTTAAATCAGGGGTCTCAAACTGGCGGCCCGCGGGCCATCAAGTCAATATTTTGTGGCCCCCACATTAATATGAATGTAAAGTTCAATGTAACCAATATTTTCTGATTCTTTGATGATAGCTTAGTATGATGTTTCTATGCTTAAAACTTTGCATTTGCTTTTGTCGTTGGATCTGGTTGTCAAAAAAGTCCTTAGCAACAGTTGCTAACGCCGTTAGCTCCTGTCGTTTCACAGGAAATTGAGAAGATATTACTTAGCAGTCCATAGACATGAACAGATGTTCAATAAACGTGTTCAGTAGACTTAAATAGTGAACCAAAGATGTAGACAGTGGACCTAAAAGCGTTATTTTGGCATAATGGAACCCCGTACGGCCCAGCCTGAGCCAGACTCTACCTTCAGTGACCCCAAGGTCAAACTCAACTGAGTTTGAGACCCCTGAGTACTCAGTACTTTTGGAGGGTCACCATTGAAGACTATATTTGCAGACTCATTTGTAGACAGACTTTTATCTGTCTTGGTCACGATCCAGAGTACTCCGTGTGACTCTAATCCAACTTTGTACTAGTGTTTTGGTCACTTTCTTCCTTTTCAATGAACCCGCCAAAGGTCAGCAGGGGCTTCCTGACAGCTTCCAGTGGTTGCTGAATTTTAACCAATCAGGGACTCAGATTTGGTATATATAGCGTCCTTTTCACATCACGAAAATGGCAACTATTTAAAAACTGATCAAGAAGGAGAAAAGGATAATTACTGTTCCTACTGTATTTATATATTGAAATAAAGCAATGAAAGAACAAAACCTGCTTCCAGCTGTGAGTACATAGACTAGTATCTGGTAACGGTCGTGTGTGAACACCATATGCTAATCTGTTCTCAAGAGTTCATATTCAGCGCATTCTTGAGACATGCCCGGTGTGAATGTAGCTTTAGATTGGTCTCTCTTTTTTTATAAAAAGATTCCTCACATTTTTTAGGGCTGCACGGTGGCGCAGTGGTTAGCGTTCTCGCCTCACAGCG
>NW_023419534.1:0-2743 GCF_002922805.2 Oryzias melastigma
TCCTATCTTGATCCCTGAAACACTATCTTTGCTGGTTTTGGGGGCAAGATGTTAAACTCTATTTAACCTATGACTGGATAATCCAGGCAGATCAAAGCCTCACTGCCCTTTTGGCTGCAGATAACAAGTTCATTTTTGCATTAAAGAGATTGTCCTCCAACTGAAATCAATGTTTCTTTTTAATTTGATGTTTTTGGAAACTTAAACATATCTGAGCATTGAGCTGTTATGAGATTTTAGTTTTTTGTCTTCCATTTCTCAGATTCATCCTTGAGGATGAAAACAGTAATCTCCTTCCTCATGTTGTCCTCAGCTCAATCTGTTGAACTCAATCTGGACCACCAGGTCATCCCAGGTCATTCTACCCCACAGCAGTCCTGGACTGAAGGACCATGGGTAATTCTTCTTTTTTATTGCCCCTTGGAGCAGAAAGTTTACCCCGCTTCATCCTCAAATACTCACAAAATATATATACTCCTAGTACCTGTTGAAAAAGAATTTTTGACATTATCAACGACACATATATAATGACATCAAAGTGAGAAAAACTGAAGCCAAAATCTCTTATAGGACTGAAAAATATTTAAAAATCAATTTATAAAACTAAAATACACATTTAAAGGATATCTATAGGAAGTCTTGAAATAATTATGGGATGGCCACAGGACCTAAAACTAGCACAGTGGGAAATTTGACAATTTTTACATTTTCGCACAACATTGGAAAAAAAATGTTTGGTACAGTGTGATTCACGTGTTGTTCCTCATTTTCCTGGTGGATCGTCTGTGCTCCTGTTCTTGGCTGTGGACCTCGCCTCTGGCTCATCTTGGCCGTGGAACGCGCCTCTGGCTCGTCTTGACCGTGGACCACGACTCTGGCTCGTCTTGGCCGTGGACCGCTTCTCTGGCTCGTCTTGGCCGTGGACCTCGACTCTGGCTCGTCTTGGCCGTGAACCGCTCCACTGGCTCATCTTGACCGTGGACCACGACTCTGGCTCGTCTTGCCCGTGGACCGCTTCTCTGGTTCGTTTTGGCTGTGGACCTCGACTCTGGCTCGTCTTGGACGTGAACCGCTCCACTGGCTCGTCTTGACAGTGGACCACGACTCTGGCTCGTCTTGCCCGTGGACCGCTTCTCTGGCTCGTCTTGGCCAATTAGCTATTAATTATATTTTATAACAAACTTTCTGCTTCTGTAGAATTACCAGCATTAAGCCCAATTAGGCAATTATTTTGTGATTTTGGGCTTCATAAATAAAATTGATTTGAAAACTTTAGTTTGAGGGATCTTCACAAAATTTCACACAAAATTTTTTTTTCACAGCGCCAAGTTAGATCTATAATCACAACCAATAGCTATGTCCGATCTCTTTCGCTACTCACTATATAGTGCGTTCGCCATTTTGTAGTGCTGTCCAAATCGACAATTCCAAAATTAATTACCCTTGAAATTTCCCAGAATTCTCAGTGAAAAACGAGTGGGCATCGATGCTTGCTAGATTTGAGAATATGGACCACAATGCATTGCGAAAAAAAAAGAAATGAAAAAAACATTTTCATCATTAGAACCATTGACATATATAGAGATGGACAAAGCAAGACTGTGACGTCCCCCATTTAAAATTCCCTCACCTCCAGTTCCAACAAAATGAAAGAAATTCTGTCGCCCTTTTTGGGATCAGACGACATTAGTGAGCAATAATCAGGTCCGAGTCGGTCTGAATCATCATTTCTATGGCAACCACTCGTGCAAATCAGGAGTGATCTTGTGGTAAAGCCACTCCCCTTCCACTGAAAGTGGTATAAGGGAATCTGGTGCCATTGGGCACCACATGCTTCTATAGAGGGATCTGAATGGCCAGTTTATAACTGGAATTACTTGCGATAAAAAATATATATCATGAAAAAATACATATTTTTCATGAAAACATGTTAAAAAGAGACACCAGAGCAAGAAGGGTTTTTCAGACAAACAGAATGACTGAGTAACAGCTATTTATCTTTTAATAGTCTATGGGATTATAACTTGAAATAAAATAATATTTTTTTAAAAACTACCTGCAGGGCCTTCTACAGATTTAAACTCAGTCTCCTCCTTTGGAAGCTACTTGAGAAAAACTGTTAGTTCTAAAGTTTGTAGAGTTTGAACGATGTTAGCGTGGCGCGCTCCCAAAAGTGGCGTTTCCCTGTTGCTAGAACTTTTTCTTTTTATCAGAATACTGTGAAAATTCAACACATAAGTACTTAGTTCAACCTGAACAAAAAATATCTACAATTTGATATGAACACATTTTAGAATATGGGCGTAGTTAAAGGGTAACACAACAGGACAGTTGGAGGCTGACTTCACTCTCAGCTCAGATTAAATAAATGCAAAAAGGGGGCGGGGCTAAGGGAGGCTACGCCGAGTCTTTAATAATTGAAAATAATGAAGAGAAAATTGATGCCAGTTTCAACTATTAATTGTATATTGTGATATAGTGTGATAATATAATGGTAATAAATGTCTATGGTTTCACCACAGGACCTTCTGTGGAGATTGAGGATTTCCCTCTTTAATGCCCGACCGATTTGATTTGTTACAAAACAAATCAATGAAGCTAGCAAAAGGGGATACAAATTCTGGCAGAGGAAACATATCTGAGGGTTTACAGGTCTGAAGGGGACCCGTGTATAAGAGTGGTAAATTGATGCTAGCACCATAAGCTAATAAAGGCTAACGTATTAAACTAACAATCCGGAGTG
>NW_023419535.1:0-2741 GCF_002922805.2 Oryzias melastigma
ATGATTGACATTTCTACTCCTAGGAAGCATCGTATAAATGGATTTCAAGATGCAACCTTGAAGCTGATCCTATCTCGTTTCCCCTTCCTGCAGCTCTAAAAGCAAACGGTGATGCATCAACTTCTAACCTTTGACATTCCCTCTCTGCATCTCTTTTCTGCTTCACTCGTGGCTGAATGTAAAGAGACGCGTTTCAGGGAACTTCAGGGAAAGGGATCATTTCTTCTTTTTGCTTATTCTGCTTTTTTCAATAGGGCTGGTTGACAAAATGAATTAATCTGAATCGATCTAAGATCAATAATCAAACAATAAGATCTCAAGTAGAGATCAATCCAACGCAATATGCTAAAGTCTGCTAGCTTGATGCTAACCTATAATGGGATCTCCCATAGGTTGGCTAATGCGAACACTTGGTCGACCTAAACATGCATTACTGACTAACTGAAACTCTTCATCCCGGACGAGCCCCCAAATTGTTGAGGCTCGGTCACCTCACTGAGGTATCTCACAGGCACACATTTTTCTAAATTCTTTTAAGGAAATATATATATATTAGTAACTATTTGTGGTCTAAAACATACACAACAAGTAATATATGTTGTGCTTAAAGTTAAAGTAATAAAAAAAGTCTGTAAATGAAATTATTCCTACACAACATATTGGACTTTAATAAGATCTGTTTTTTATAGGTTAAACAATTAATTAGAAAATAAAATTGCCTGAATTCTATTCATTTTTTTAAGTTAACTTTTTAATTTTGCTTTCATAAGTCTCAGTGCAAACATTTCTATTCACTCACAAAGATTCATTCGTTTATCTCCCAAACCTTCCTGATTAGTTTGTCTTCCTCACCAGCTAAACTTCTGATTTTTTTTCTATACATGCTTAAGTTGATCAGTCCACATATTGATCGATGTGGCTTTGATAGCATCAATAAGGATTTGATGTCATCAGTGAAAAATAATGCAGAATTTCCAGATGACTTCAGCAAAATACGATGTTATACAAATATGAAGTTAGAATATTTTTGCAACAGTAAAATGAGGCCACAAAAATGATCCAGAAAACAACAAAAATTAAAAAAATAAAATAAAAACAAAATGTCCTTGGAGGAGAATTTCACTGATTTGATTTTTAAACAATAAAATCCAAAGGAAAAAAAGTAAAAATTAGAAAAATGCATAAACATATATATATAATCTATTTAAGATTTTATTTCATAAATTGATAAAACAAAAAAAAGTAATCTTGTTGACGTTAAAGTTGCCTCTTACCATAAATAAATATAAGATTAATTGTCTTGTATATCTTACATATCACCTTTGACAGTCAAAGCTGAGTGTATTTATGTTTATTTGTTTTTAATTACATCAGTTTTTCCAGTAATTAAAGTTTCTCAAAGCCTTGATGGTTATTTTAGTTAAAAAAAGAAAGAAATTGTACGCAAGCTAAGAAAGTCCTGCTATGCGTTGCTGGTAAAGTAATAAATTCTTCAGCATATATATAAATATATTCATCGCTGTTTTTTTTCTTTTTAACTTTCTTGCAGAGTCTTTACAAACACAGAAATAAGATGTAAAATAATCATTTGACATATTTGATTTATTGTCTTCCAATCTTCCAATTAATCTCTCATGTATTGTTTTTGTGTGTATTTTTTATTTATTTAACGAGACCATCCTAATGAGAAATATTCTGTCAGGATATATATGTTCATGTAAACCCGGTTTCACCATCAACCCTCTTCTTTATACGTCTGTAGGCGTCGTTTTCAAAGCCGCCCTGCTTTATAATTCATGTCACATATTCAGGCTTCTTCCTGTTTAAAACTTTAAGTAAAGTAAGTTGTGTAACTGTTTCCCTTAGGAACACCACATATCTTTTATTATGACTCCATTGCGACAGATTTGACATGAATTAGCCTCAAATATATGTAAACTGTGTTATAATGGCAGCATAAATTAGCCGGGCCGTCAGATCCAACAAAAACACATTTGGACTTTTTCTTTTCAAAATGTTACGAACCCAAATGATGCACAGCTAAAGTTAGATTTTTTTCTACACATTTCTATATTATGTGCAGAAAGCAAGACAAATTTCCTTCCCAAACTTTCTTCCATCCTTCCCTTACTCCTCCCTGCCCACTGAAAGACAGACTTTTGTCCCACATTTTAAAAAGCTGTGTTTTATCCTCCTCCTTTCCTTTGCGTCTTTAGTAGATACTTTTAAGTCCCCTCTCCAGAGACGGAGGCACTCGGTCCCCTCAGTCTGTTTGTGTCATTTGTTCACTCTTGTGAGCTGGAGAGCTCTCAAGTCAAGGACACGAGCTCGTTTTTTTGATTTAGACGATGAAAAGAACAGCGGCTGTGGGACCCTGGAGTTTCTCTTACCTAAGGAGAGGCGTCGCTAGAAAGCAAGAGGCGAGAGCCTCGGAACAAAACCGACTGGAAGAAGGAAAAGATTACAGGGCTGGCTGAGGGCAAGAATGGATAGAGGACAAGTTGTAGGTGCAGCAGAGGAGGACACCAAAAGTCAAGGAATGGAGAATAAAAAGGAGAAAAGCATCAACACATAAATACAGTCACCGGCGAAAGACACACAGAGTTAGTGTTAGCATCGGCACCGCCGCTCCCCCTGTGACACCAACATCTCTAAGGACAAGGATTGGAACATGCAGCGTCCTCATAGGTCGCCTTAATTAGCCACACATTCTGCCACATAGGCTCTCCAGGGAGTTAGAC
>NW_023419536.1:0-2478 GCF_002922805.2 Oryzias melastigma
CGCACTCGTACAAGGTATTTTGGTGCAGGGAAATGTCTGCCAGTTCGCCGCTTTGTGCTTTCAGAGTCAGATGCTTGCAAATGTGAAATTTGCTTTAGATTTGTAATGCTGAGAGGACCCTGAGAGCTCAGAGAAAATGTTACAATCCAGTGAGAATGTTAAGAGTATTCCCTGCTGATTTCACCAAGCAACAACGAGGACTGTTTCCAAATGGGCTTAGAAAAGTCTACAATAAGATCTGAAGAGTCCAAAAGAACAGAAGCGTAGATGAGAGCATGTCCAGAAGAAGTAACATACACATCCACAGCTGATAAAAAATAAATAAAAAAATGTCTCTAAGAGGAAAAGCAACATTTATGTTGAGAGAAACTGGTACAGACAAGTTCTAAAACAAATGATTTAGGAGTAGCAGACCAAGTGGCACAATGGCACCAACTTCTATTTATAATAGGATCATTTGATGATCTATGGCAGGGGTCTGTAGTGGGGCGGATATGTGACAAAAAGTAAGGGAGTTGTTCACTTCTGGCAGAAAGCATGAAACTTTCTATACAAGGGTTTTAAGGTATGCTGATTCCAATAAAACCGGAAGCCACGCTCCCAAACCAACGGTGCTGCTCAAAATCCAAGATGGCGTCCAATATGGCCGCCATTTCTAACATGAGACATATCTTTTAAACAGTTGGGGCTAGCACATCATGCAATACCACTTAATATACTAAATCCGACACAAAGAATCTATTTCTTAAACTATTATTATTATTAGAAGCTTATTAAGCAAGTTAATTAGGATTTTTGTGGAAAATTTACAAATTTTGGTTCGGCAGATAGGACAATACACTTAAGTACTCATACATATCATGTTACATCTTGAACACTTATTTGGTAACATATACCGACTTCTGAATCATTGAAGATATTGAAATATATTTGATTGAAAAAAAATATACAAATAATTGTATGATTTGTACATATGACAATGCAGCAATTTGGCTTAAATTATACATATCATGTACTAACAAAACTTAAAACTTTCAACCCCCTTTTCTTAGGGAACAAGGGAATTTCTACCACCTTTTCTGGTAGGGAACAAGAGAATCTATACCACCTTTTCTTTTAGGGAACAAGGGAATTTATGGGAATAGGGAATTTAACATATGACACAATACATTTTTTAAATATTCGGTTTATACTACAATGACTATAGATTATGGAGTATTTTCACACAGGCTGTTTTATTCATACATCCCATCAATTCAGTAATTTAACACATAATGAATCATTTCATAATTGAACATGTTAATGTACACACATCTTACCAGTAAAGACAAACTTTATTCACATTTTGTTAATCTATTGAATGATCAAACTTATATATTATGTCATACATCATTTTTATTGTTAATTTAACAATGTTATAAAAATAGTTCTAAAATCAAAAGTGTGTGCTGCCATAGATTTCTCCTTATTAAACATTTTAATGTTTTCAGAAAACACAATGTACTCCAAATGTATGTTCTTTTATACCTATATTTTGACAGGTGCATTGTGTCGTCTGCATGGAATCATAGGAGTGGTTGTTGTTTATTAACTATATAAAGTATAAATCTATGATAAATCTTTACAAAATAAGTATTTCTCTTGTACATTTTAGTGGACTATATATATATGCTTGATCATTTAGGCACATTAGATTTTCATGTAATTTTTTTTATTAAACCTATAATTTATCTTAAGTCTGTGCCGGAAGTATTGCCAGCTGTATATTATTGTAAAAAATGTATGTATTGCTGTTTTCTTTTAAATCATTTATGTGACTTCTAACCATCAAAATAAGTTCAGCAATGGATTCCTTGAGTATGATTTCCTACAAAAAGATGTATTACATGAAGGGCTACGCCCAACAGTAAAAAAGATATGTCACCTGTCTGAAATGGCAGCCATCTTGGACGCCATCTTGGATTTTGGGTGGAACCCTTCGTTTGAGAGCGTGGCTTCCGGTTTTATTGGAATCAGCATACCTTAAAACCCCTATATCCAAAGTTTTATGCTTTCTGCCAGAAGTGAACATGTTTTTCACATATCTGCCCCACTACTGCAACTTCCGGCTCCCTAGCCACATGTGGCTCCTTTAGCTCTCCATGGTGGCTCTCTGGTTGAAGAAAAATCAAATAGTAATTTTCAAAAAAAATAATTTAGAGTTTAGCTTCTATTTTAACAACATGCCAACATTTTTTTTTTGCTAGTTTGTCGTCTACTGGGGGTTTTAGACTAATTTAGAGTTTAGCTTCTATTTTAGCAACATGCTAACGTTTTTTTGCTAGTTTGTCGTTTTCTGGGGTTTGTAAGCTAATTTAGAGTTTAGCTTTTCTTTTAGCAACATGCTAACATTTTTGGCTGATTTAATTTACTGAGGAATTTTATGCTAAATTCGAGTTCAGCTTTTAATTAAGTAACGAGCTAGATTTTTCGCTAATT
>NW_023419536.1:2564-2741 GCF_002922805.2 Oryzias melastigma
CAAAAAATTCACATGTATTAAAAAAAAAACAAAAAGAAGGTCATGAATACAACTACAAATTTCTTAAAGGCTAAAGTAAGACTATTTACTCCTTCTAGGTTTTGACCAGTGAAAAACGAGCCCAAATAGCTCTTTTACTGTTAAAGGTTGCCGACCCCTGATCTATGGCTAATAAAA
>NW_023419537.1:0-2832 GCF_002922805.2 Oryzias melastigma
AGAACGCACTTGATCGCCGATAAGTTCTAACTGAACGAGATCCCCACGTTCTGCATCCGCGCTGACCGTGTCAGCTAACTCTGCCAAAACATTTACCACATCTGCGTAAAACTGTGCTAAATCAGGAGCCCTACTGAGATCAGGCACGTTAAAAACTCTCCTAATTTCTACGTTGTTGAAGCGTTCGCGAACCACCCGCCTCGTCTGAACCGCAGGCGCTGTGGAGGTTGAAGGGGAAACGCGCTCATCACCGTCTGACGCTTCCTCCACCCCGTAGCCTTCCTGAAACCCGAAGGACGGGTCAGGAGACGGCTGTTCTGTTTCGAACGGATGATCCAAAGTGTTTTGAAAATCATTTTCATCTTCCGCACACGCATTTTCGAGAGGGTCTGATTCTCCGCCCAAGTTCTGCAGGAACTCCAGCAAAGAGGGGGTGGGCGAGTCGGCGTAAAAATCTGGAGGCTCTGAGTCATCGTCTTTTTGCCATTGGATTAAAGCGTTTTCTATGGGCGTGAGTGCAAATTCGGGTTGGCGCGTCGCAAATTCATCATTTTCTGTGGAAAATGAATGAACGGGCACATCCGTCAATTCGTGGTCTGGGTCAAACGTCACACCTTCTAAATCATTTCTGGGGGTTGCCGACTCGTAAAGTTCAGAACTCATTAGCCGTAATTCATTCAGAGCCCTCAATGGTTCATTTGAGTCCAAAGAGTCATTGGTTTTCTCAGAATCATCCATTTTAAGTCACACCCTGAATAATTTCATGAAAAGAGGTCAAGATACTTTTTTTCTTTTTTACAATCAGAGTTTATGCGGGAAAAACACCAAACAATCTCACAAAGTGATTCATATTTTTTGGGCCAAATCCACGATCATCATCAAGGTACGAGCCATTATACTGGGCCAATAGAACCTTTGCCTGGCCGGGACGTCGCTCGCCNACCTTTGCATGGCCGGGATGTCGCTCGCCGGAACCTCAGGAACTCTTCCCGCGTCGTTGTCTGAGAAAAAAAAGAAACAAACGGGCAAAATGAGTATATTTGCTTTTAGACTCTATAAAAATAATAAATAAATAAAAAATAGTCATACTACAAACCTTCAGGGGTGGTGGTGGTGGTGGAGAGCTGTCGACGTATTTTTTTTAATGCGGCATCTGTAAAAGAAAATGCATTTTTTAACAACACATAGTGTGTGTGATGGGGTTCGCTAGAAAAACATACTCTTCCTATTCGCTAGGTGGGGATCTAGAGTCATTTAACCGTCAAAGAAAATACATACTACTCCAATTCAATAGATGGCGATCTCGAGTCATTTTTAACCGCCGAAGAAGAGGATGTGACGTCATAATTTACCGCGTGCTTCAAAATGGCTGCATCGCGGTTCACAAGACGGGAGGAAAAAGAAAGAAAAAAGGATTAAAACTTACCGACGGGTTCCCCTTTTCTCTTCTCCGGAGCAGCCGCCGTTGTTGGAACCTGATCCTGAAGCTCCGAGTCGGCGTGTTTCTCCGGATCCGTCGGGCCCTCGCTTCGGCTTTCCTCGGCCTGGACCCCGGAGGTCGGCCGCTGATTACCCCCAGCCGGACGCTCGTTGACGGGTTGCAGGGTGGTCTGAGACCCGGAGGTCAGGGGCTGAGGCTGGGGGTTAGGCTGAAGCGGCTTCTGCGCGGGTTGTTTGGTCGGCAAGCTCGGGGTAGGTCGCTGCTGCTGCTGCTGCTGCTGCTGCTGAGTTTGACCGACGGTGATGGTGGCTGCGGCGGCCGGGTGAGGTCTGAAGTCCCCCGCTGGAGCCTTGGAGCGGTTCGGGAAACCCGGAGGACGCGCGGACTGATCCTGGTGGAACGTCTTTCTGAGGGACAGCTTCCCCTGCTTGGAAACGGAGCCGGGCGGAGGAGCGACGCTCAGAGGTCCGGTGAAGACGGCCGGGTTTTTCTGGACCACGCGGTTCTGAGTTTCAACTTCCCCCAGGAATTCTGTAAGTCAAATGATTATTTTATTAAACACACACGCTCGCGCATTAAGAAAATACGTGTCATAAGAGAAAGAACCTTACCCAATTCGGGTTGACTCAAGTCGATAAAGTCTGTGAATTTAAAGAAATGCTAGGGGTTAAAAATGATATAAAGGTTAAAATAAATAAATATTTCTTACCATCAAAGAAGTTATCTGTATGATCGCGGTGGACATCGGCTCGAGTTTCTTTAAAAAACAAAAACATGCTTTGCTTAAAAAGGTTTCAAATCAGTCGGATTTTCATTCAGAAGTTTGACTCACCTCTGGCCTTTCCGTTGGTAAAAAGCGACATGACGCTCAGAAGCTTGGAGGATATGCCTGGACTTGTCTGACTCTAGCAACAGTAGGAGTATTTATCCAAGAAAAGACAAAAGTTGTACTCGTGGATGGGTGTTACCCGGGTTCACAAAAGGCTTCCTGTTTCCTCTCCCATCATCTACTAAGGTCTGTACATGGTTGTTGGTGTGGAAGTCTAACCCCCCTTTTTCTTTCTGCATCCCCAGACGCTTCTCCATCAGGTCCACAGGTGTCGGAACGGCCGCCTCTTCTTTGGAATAGACGGGCTCCTTCCTTTCTCGCGAGCTAAGATCATTAAGGTAACGTCGGTCAGTAAGTGTTAAGAGTGAGCATCAAACAGATGGAGGATCTCATGGCTTTTTTTTTCTGCGCTTCAAGGAGAAGACCCGTTGGTGTTCGCGCCCCCCCCTAGGAAACAGACGGCGGGATCTCCTTTCTGCTTCCTTTCTCGCCGCTGCTGGGTGTCAAAAGTAGAACTGAAATAAAGTCTACTTAAGGAATAACGGTTGAATTCTTTTATTTC
>NW_023419538.1:0-2738 GCF_002922805.2 Oryzias melastigma
CAAATAGTTTCTCATGCTTTTAGAGTTATTTTTTGCAACATTTTGTTTGTTTTATAGGTAAAATAGTACTTTGTATATTCGGTAGACAGTAAAACTCAACGCACTCACCAATCAAAGAAAAGAAATGCAGCAAAACGTTCTAGCATACCCAGTCAATGTCTTGTAAAAATGTCTTTAAATAATCTGAGTTGTGTTTGACACAAAAGCAACATTTACTCTTAAAGACCCAGTCTAATCATTTTTTGAGCTTTTTTTAGAGTTCATAATGGTCTTTTTTAGGTCTGGGTATCAATAATTTCCTGATTTAATTCGATTCACCAGAGCCTGGATAGATTTGATTCTGTTTTTTGTTTTTTTTTTCAATTGTTTCGATTCACTCAATTCAGTTTTGAGTGTACACATTTAGACAAATTTTTCTAGAATGTTATGTTAAATGTTCAGATCATTAACATTGTGAACATTGTTCTGCTTCTCCTGGAGAGTGTTTCAGTTCTGCCACTAGGTGGAGCTTGTCCTATAACGGTAAACATTTTTAAAGAAAGATAAGCAAAGAATGAGCAAAAAACTGTGTTTTAGACCACAAATAGCTACTTCAACTGTTTAGAAAATGAATGCCTGTGAGTTTTTAAAGATGTTCATTTAGTCAGCAATGTATGTTCACATCGACCGAACGTTAGTATTAGCCGTCCTATGGGAAATTCCATTAAATGTTAGCATCAAGCTAGCAAATGTTAGCTTTATGTACTAAATCAATCTATATTTTTATGGATCGATTATTGATCTGTTAAGTTTAGATCGATTCAAATCGATTAACTGATTTGATCAACTTGTGTTACATATTTTCTAATATGCTCTATTTCAAATGGCATTTTTTTCACTCCTGAATCAAATTTGAATGAAGAAATACAGTTTTAATCTTTATTTTCTGTGTCTATTTTCTCCCGTATAAGTATTGCTATAAACACTAAATCAACTTTTTTAATCAGATTTGGTCTTTGAGTTATTGTTTGGTTTGTTTTTGCTTTGATGTCTTGGAAACTTCAGAAATCATCAGAAAAGGCATAAAGGGAGAAGGTAAAGCATGTCAGGTGTTCGATCTCGAGAGTTGAATGCAGAGGAGAGAAAAAAAACAGCAACTTGTGTTTTTTTTGCAGTCTGCACAGAATGACAGAAAGAGTGTTGGACCATGTTTTCTTCTTTAAGTAAAAAGGATAAAAATGTATTACTCCCCACTGTTCCCTGTGGATTAATTAAGAATGAAGATGCAAAAGACTCCTTAATTAGATTTTTTAATTATTGAGGATTCACTTCTCCTTCTATAGTGGCCCAATTAAAGAAGCTCATCAAAAACTAAAAAGATGAAGAGAGACTACATTTCCTTCTTGCTTTTGCCTCCCCTCCCTCGTATCATCTCCATTCACTCTCATTTGATTGAAACACATTTTGGATTCTGCATTCTGTTTGATGGCTTGTCAACACTGATGAGCAGGAAATGGGAGTGACTTTCATCCACCTTAATTATCCTGGTTACTTCATGGCTACTGTAAACTTAAAAGCGAAAAGATTAGAACCACTACTCCTTTAGTGATAATAACCCTAATGATTGTAATGATGGCATCCCTGTAAAAAAGTGACTCACTTCCTGAGTCTCACAGATTGCTTTGTTGTTTCTCTTAAAAAACTTCTGTAAAAATGTATTGATCGATGGAGAGAAAAGAAGAGAACTACCAAGGCTGATGCATTCTGGGGCATTTACAATCCTTAATTAAAAATGGAAACACCAGGACTTGTCTTTGATACTCACACAACACAAAGTTGTGTTGAAATGTGTTTAAATATGTCAACGATGCAATTTTTAGATATTATGGTTCACCTTTCGTGATCTCGCTGTTTTGCAGATTTTTTACAGGGCAGTGTTGCGTCCTGATTGGCTGTTGATCTTGTCAATGAATCTTTGTACAGTGTCACCTATGCAGAATGTGTTCAGGTTGACACATTTACTTATTTTTTTGCGAAGGTTTAGACCAGAGGTCTGCAACCTGCGGCTTTTATCTCTCCATGGAGGCTCTCTGGCTGAAGAAAAATAATATAATAGCAAGTTTTTTTAATTTTGTAATTTAGTTTACTAAGGAATTTTAGGCTATTTTGGAGTTAAGCTAGTAATTACGCAACAAGTTAGCCTTTTGTTTTGTTGCCTATTTTGGTCTCCACTGATTTTTTTTATGCTAATTTGGAGTTTAGCTAAACATTTAGTGATAAGCTAAAGATTTTGGGTAATTTGTTATCTACTGAGATTTTTTAGGCTAATAGTTTAACTTCTATTTTAGCAACATGCTAACATTTTTGAGTAATTTACTTTACTGAGGGATTTTAGGCTATTTTGGAGTTTAGCTAGTAATCAAGCAACAAACTAGCATTTAGGCTAAATGGGCATCTACTGTTTTTACTCATTCTTACCTACTAAAATGTAAAAATTAAAAAAAAAAAATCACATTTTGAGAAATGCTAGTTTCGTTTTATATTTTTGCTTTTGATCGTGCCAAAAAATAGCCACATGTGGCTCCTTTCCCCCTCCATTGTGGCTCTTTTATTAAAGAAAAGAAAAGTTTCTAAAGGTAACTGTAATGTAAGAGGTTTAAACATTTACTCATTTACAGTTCAAGGACACTGCGTATCAGCATTAAAGATTATTAAGCAAATTTTCTATTTTTGAAATAATTAAGGAATTTTAAGTGTGT
>NW_023419539.1:0-2738 GCF_002922805.2 Oryzias melastigma
CTCCTTATTTTACGCCCTTTTCTGTCCTTTCTGCTCGAGAATGAACACAGGCTTTCACACACTGTAAAACATGAAAAGCTGTTTCTAAAAAGACCATGTTGGTGATTTACCTTCAGCTGAGGCTCAGTTTGAGGATTTTACTACGTTATTGTTGATGTGAGGAAACAATGTGTCACTCTTTACCTCAAAGGGTATGGACATGAGATTCATGGACATGAGATTCATGTGGATGTGACAGTTGATAAAAAGCAAACATGATCTACATTTTTTTTACAAAAAACAAAAGACTAACCAAAAAAAATGATGGTGTTTGATTCTCAAAATGTCCAGATTTGAAAGCGTGGTCAATCCACTCCAAAGTCTTAGTGCAAGGATGTCCAAACCTCAAGGGCCAGTGTTCTTTATGTTTTCCCAACTCTTTTTAATTTTTTCATGATTTATTCCCTTTATCACAAGTTATTCACGTTATATCCAATCAGATGCGTCAATAAGATCATGTGGTCCCACCTCATAGTTCGAAGTGTTCGATGACAGATTCTCGGACCAATCACTTCTTGGTACTGTCGTCTGGTCCCAAAATGGCGAAATCAGTTGATGTCCTTACTGTGGAAAATAGGCGACTGAATTGACTTCATTTCGTTGGAACAGCCTTGTTTTGTCCATCTCTATTCATGTCAATGGTTTGGACACTACGTCTGAGTGGTTCAGTCCAAACAGTGTGTTTGGCTAAAACATAACCTGAAACTGCCCTCAACATCCATGGACATAATGAGATTAATATGGATGTGATAACTGATTAAAAGAAAATTATCTAGAATATCTATTCAGAAAATTATTTTTAAAAAAAGGTTTTTGGTTCAAAAAACATGCAGATGTATGCAGAACTACCGGTTCAGGTCCAACTCAATTAATATTACAGTCTAAAGAAATTACCCTCAGGGTCAACTTTAACCCATTTTTAAGCAACGTTAAGGTTTCCTTCATGCTTTTCGTTGACATTTTACGAGTTCTTTAACAGTCATTTAAGGTACGAATATTTTAACTTATAAACATTTTTCCTAAGCCAAGGTGCACAGGTAAATCTATGTCGCATGTCAACGATCAGCAATGGCCGTTGACGCCATAGATCTATGTTTTAGATCAAAATTAAAGTTATATCTATGAAAATATTTATTTTATTATTTACTTCCCCATTTACGTTCAGCATTTTGCGGGAACATGAAAGAAAAAAACATTCAATTCATGACTCCATAAACTGGGGTTAATCTGGTGGTTTAAAAATAAATTTTTGTGTGTCCACCTTTAATAGGAGATGGAATATGAGGCAACCAGTTTGACCAACATTAACAAACCATCTAGAAATCTTCCAAAATGTTGCTACAAATCACAAAAGACATCCCAGAAGTCATCTACATTGGAACAAATGCAACAATCATCACGTCTTTGGTTTGTTCAGACTTACATCAGCAGGACCCAAAGATCTCCTCAAACAATTTTTATCAAAACAACGTTAAAGACAAAGACGCTTTCATGATACAGACCTGAAAAAAAAAAAAAAATCCCACCGAATGATAAAACTGTCTGTGATGGATGGATGTCTCACCCAAAGTGTCCCCGATCTCCTGCCCAATGACAGCTGAGATAGGCTCCACCCCCCCTCCGTGACCCTGAGTTGGATGAAGCGGCCATAGGAAATGGATGAATAAATTGACATGTAAGGGTCATAAATTTTTGACATTAATTCAGTAGCTGGATGAAAGACTCATAACTCTGCTGTTTGCTGCAGAGACGAGTGTGTTTGGCGGAGGGGAGAAGAAGCGTCTCCAAACAGTCAGAATTGAACCAAAGTTTAGCTAATATTTCAGCTACATGCTAGCTATTTTGGCTAATTTAGGCTTTTTTGTTGTTTTTTAGGCTGTTTTGGAGTTTGGCTAATATTTCCGCTACATGCTCAGTTTTGGCTAACTTAGCCTTTTTTTACATTTTTTAGGCCAATTTGGCATTTAGCTAAAATATTAGCTGCTATTAGCTTCACCATCTTTAGCTATCAATGTCAACATCTTCAGCTATCGTTGCTAGCATCTTCAGCGGCCAAATTCAGCTTACAGCATTCACTCTAGCACTTTCCTATATGTTATACATCTAGTTTAAAGCTAATGATGCTTAAGATGTGTGCTTTGCATCCACTTTTGTGCAAGACCTGATTAGTCGACTAGTCGGAAAAAATTATTGGTGATTTGTTAACTATCAAAGTAATCATTTGTGGCAGTAATACTATGTTTAAGGTCTGAAAGTGTTCAAAACCAAAAATATGGTCCTTAGATAGACAGTGAAAAACACTACTCACAATAAGTTAGGGATATTGTTGTGTACATGACGACTTTTCATATTTGGTCTAAAGTTTAATAAAATACGTCAGAGTTCCCTTTGATACACTATTTTCATAAGTTTTAAATTTATTATGACCTTGATAAAAATAGTCCCAAATAATAGCAATTGACTATATAAATAGTGGATACTTCCACCATTTGACACCTTGACAGTGACGTCTCCTGCTCCTCACAAGACTCATGATGTTGTTCTGAGGTGTTCCACTCATCCACAAGTCTTACATTCAGTTCTGCTGGGTCACTCGGGGGTCCTATCATCCAGTTCCTGCTATATCCAGTCCCATCTGGTCATATCATAAGGCACTGACTGAAATCTAGGGTTGGGCACTAATTGGATTTTTTTCAGTT
>NW_023419540.1:0-511 GCF_002922805.2 Oryzias melastigma
GTAAAGACATGGTACAGATCTTGTTGGTGCTTCAAATATTTTTCACAGGATTCTCTGGTTTAAGATCTGTTCCGTTCTGTTCCTTCCTGACCTGTTATTCCACAATACTGATCTCTGATTGTGGTTTCACCCTGTTCAAAAGCACCCTCAGCATGACATGGCTTATGAGACTTATGGAGTGATGTTTCTGGCAGTATTGCTGGTTCCCTTTCATTGGTGGTGTGATAAGCAGTGATTGTGTGCAGCATGTTGTCCATCCTCCTGTTCTTGTTGCATCCCTGCTTTAAATTTAACTTTAGAAGGCTAATTTCTTTTGGTATTCTAAATCACTTTAAACTATTTGATCCTTAAGACAGAGAATCATTCCAGAGGGACACATACATTATTTTGTTTTTAGTAATTTATACTAGAAAATAAAGTTTAAGCTCCATGAAAACATACCAGGGGGTCGTCCTGACAGGCCACCATTTCTAAAGCATCTTGCAAATTATCAGTCCTCTTCATTTTTTTC
>NW_023419540.1:782-2766 GCF_002922805.2 Oryzias melastigma
TTTCTACTGATTTAATGTCTGCTTTTACTGTAGTTTGTCTTACCTTCAACATTGAAAGATGTTCTCTTATTAAATGTAAATCCATCCATCTTCCCATTACTATATCCATTTACTCTGATCTGATAGAATCCAGAATCAGACTCTCTCAGATCACTGATTCTGATGCTACAGTTCAGATGATTCACATCAGGATCCAGGAGTGACACTCTTCCCATAAATTCTAATTTAGGGTTTTTTTTGGCATTTGTGTTCGTGTGGAAGATTATTTTGGAGTCACGACATCTTTGGTTAGATTCACATTTAAACCAAACTAAATGTTGAGGTTTGAAGTTAGAAGGAATCGTGAAAGAACACGGTATCACAACACAAAGTCCTGGTTCTGCTGTGATTTCTTCATCACTGACAGAAATGCAGAATCCATTAGAACAGAATGGTTCTCCCAGAACTGAGGCTCCTGTCATTGAAAAGAAGACAAAAAAATAGTCAGACAAAGTTTGTTATGTGATCAGTCAGCCTTTCTTCATAGACACTCACTGTACTAAAAATAACATTCAGCAGGTGACAGCATTGTGCCACAAAGCAAAGGATGTAAAATGAATTTGCATGCTCGAGAAATAATTTCATAAAGATGAATCGTAGGTAGCAACAAAGGTATTTTAAACCTTTTTTAATGCTGTCAAAAATTTTATTTTCAAAACAGAACAAACTGCGGTAATTGCTTTTAATATTTTAGGTTTTTAAACTCCTGTCAAAGTTAGAAGTTTTCATAGTGTAGTAAACATTACTCCACTCAGATTTTACTGCATTTAATTGTATTTTGTTAATTAAACATATGAAAATCTCACATGTAGTTCACCAATTCAGCTCAAACGTAAATATTGAAATATTTGCCCAATTCTGGATTTTACTTCTTTGAGAACAACTACAAATATAATCAGTTGTATTTTGGGTTTTGGCTGCTGTTATTAAATAAAAAGCTGAACAACTTTTTCATTGTTCTTGAACCTTCAATCACACACAGGCGTGAGCGCACACACACAGCGAGCCTGCATAAAGGCTCAACCGCACAACCGCTTTGTGGTTCAACCAAACAAGAGGAACTCTGGGACACAGAAGCATTTCCAGCTTTTAATAGTGAGGTCAAAATGTTTGTTTGATTTTAATTACTGGTGTCTTATATGTTAAGATTGATTAAATATGTAGTTTTAAACACTTGAATCTAATACTTTTCAGACTTTTATGTGCTTATAAGATTGTGGCCTTAAAGACGATGCTTTTTTCAGTTTATTTCAATATATATAATATGTATTTCAATCAAATTTGGAGAGAGAACTGGAAAACTGTCAGGGTGATAGATCTTGAGGGCCAGGATAGGGAAGTTCAGTTATACTAAAATATTAAACCAACTTAGCTCCAGTCAGCATAATAATAGGTCTTGTAGTTGGAAGGAAGATGATCTTCTTCATACCTGCAGGAGAACTGATGCTCTTCAAAGAGAAAATCAGAATTGTCCAAAGAAGATGAAGAATCTTCTCATCCATCACTTCTTTCAGAGAAACTTTCTTTAATCAGATGCAGAGAAAAAGCAGAAACAGAAGCAGAGAATGTCCAATCTGACAAAAAAATAGATGTACTTTTATGATTATATTCCTTTTAATGGCATTTAAGGACATGCACACTATAATTATTTTAAGTAAATCATAGATGTTCTGTTTAAAATCTGTTGTCTTTAAAGTATAATAAAATGTAAAAAAAAAATAAATTGATGAAATGAGGACAAGGTGTTGTTTCTGTGTCAACCCTCTTGCTTTGCTCATTTTAGACAATTAACATGAATAAGTTCATGAGAAATCAGTAATAAAGCATAAACATCAAAAATCAACCTTAAAAAAAGAGCAAGTTCAGTCAAGGTACTTTTTAGGATGCCCTAAAAACAGTTTACTTATCAGAATTCTTACCTTTAATAACAAAACCTTTAATTTTG
>NW_023419541.1:0-869 GCF_002922805.2 Oryzias melastigma
ATTGGGTTGACTGGAACCCTCAACTTGATTTGAACCTTGACTCTTTCTTAAAACTATTGAGAAAATCTCTTTTCAGTGTCAGTCCTGTCTGCTTCCACCACACCTGGTGTACATCTGCAATAACTATAACTGCTGACTGCAGGTTTGTATTCTAAGGTGTATATTTGCTCTACATACTGATTCATTCAAGTGTTTTGGAGAAGATTCAAGAGTGAAGACAACGTTTCTGCTCTGCGGTGACTCCACTGGAGGTGTCCTCTGGCAACAAGCTGTCATCTACTAGACACTGTTGATCCTTTCAGTTGTAAAAGTAAGAAATATTGAAATACTGATATACAAGACACATATTTCAAATAAAAGCATTTTTTATTAAAGTGACTTCTGACATCTTGCCTACTTTAAATTTCATTTGGGATACACTGAGTCTTATATCAGCTTATTAAGCATCTGATTTACTTTAAAGTCAGTCTGACTATCAATTTTGAATATAATTGAAGGTAAGAAACTTAATTGTAAGGATTTTTTTTATTAAATTGGAATACTAAAATTTCTAAATTTGAAATTGACAGGCAAATAAATTTAGCTTAAAACACAATTGGTATTTGTTAGTTATATAAAATAAAATAAAAAATCAATATCCATTTGTTCACAAGTGAACCTTACTTTATTTAAGAAAATGCCAAAAAAAGGTAAAAGATCTCAGTCTGCCAAGACACGCTGGCAAAAGTTTGATGAAATTCAGGATAGTCTACATGACAATTCACAAAATCTCACAGAGAAATCTGCAGACGTCCAGACTGGTAAGAAAGAAAAGCCTTCCTGTAAACCAAATATCACATATGCTGATGCAGTGAAGAAGAAACAGAAGC
>NW_023419541.1:1495-2737 GCF_002922805.2 Oryzias melastigma
CTCTCTAATGAATGACGATCATCAAGATGCCACATTGACGAGACATGCTGACCAAGAGATTAATGAGAACATTTGTTCAACTGAAATGAATGATGACACCACAGATGTGGACATGCTGGTGGATTATATAACCTCCATGTTGGATGATGTTCCACAGACCCAGTCAGAGCCAAGGACTAATGCAATGAACATTTGCTTAAAAAAAACATCTGGAAGCAAAGTGAATGACCCTTCCACTCTCAATGATCTAAACTCTGTTACACAACAAAACGTCTCATTGCCGCAGAGTGAATCTGAAATTCCACTTCATATGATCATCTGTCAGTCACAACAAACTGGTCAAACAAATACCTGTAATACTGCAGAAAAACAGAGAGTCTGTAAAATATCAAAGATTCCTAAACAACTTCGAAGAAAAATGAAGAGAAGGCAGACACAGTCTCAAACAAAATCTTCTGATAGAAAAGAGAATCAAAAAAAGAAAGAACGAGAGCTCTATTCTTCAAATGATGAATACAAACAAAAAAAGAAAATGTATTCAAGCAAAAATTATTTTTCTAACCCTGAAATAAGACAAATGAAGAAAAAAATGTTAAAAAACAGGTATAAAGAGAATGAAGAGTTCAAAAACAGGCAAAAACATTACAAAATAGAACGCTATAAAAGGGATTGTCTTTTTAGAATGACAAGGAAGAAATACACGATTGATCGATACAAAAGAGATTCTGACTTCAGGGAGAAACAAAAAAGCTATTATAAGTGTCTATATCAAATGCAGGATGACTACAGAGAGAAGAAAAAACTGTGCTTAAAAACTCGATATCAAATGCAGGATGAATACAGAGAAAAGAAAAAAAAATACTTAAAAACCCGATATCAAGTGCAGGGTGAATACAGAGAAAAGAAAAAAAATTGCTTGAAAACTCGATATCAACTGCAGGATGAATACAGAGAAAAGAAAAAAATGTGCCTAAAAACTCGATATAAAATGCAGGATGAATACAGAGAAAAGAAAAAAATGTGCCTAAAAACTCGATATCAAATGCAGGATGAATACAGAGAAAAGAAAAAAATGTGCTTAATTACTCGGTATCGAGATGAATGTGATTATAGAGAACTGAAAAAACATTCTTCAATGGTTCGATACAAAACCCAAACAAATTGTAGACAAAAAATGAGATGCTACATCACTCAACGGTATAAACTTAACCCTGGCTTCAGGGAGCGCCAAAAGTCTTACAT
>NW_023419542.1:0-2737 GCF_002922805.2 Oryzias melastigma
GAAATAATGAGCATTCAATGTTGAACCCGAGGGAGACAAAAAGTTGTTGTACGTTGGCTTTTTGCCCTGCCAAGCAGACCCTGTCATGACATGTATCCTCAGTGTGGAGATGTGTGCCAGAGATCTACAATAAGGACCAGAAACACGGAAAAACGGAACAGCTGTAAACAGAACTTTCCAGATTTCAATTTAAAGCTCCTTTCCCACTGAAAATGAATGAAGTAAACTATGTAAAATCAAAGACAAAGAGACAACTGGCTAAAATCTCAAAATACGTCTGACTAAATCCGTTCGTGAACATTGAGTGAGGAAATGATTAAACTAACTCTCATGGATTGGTCTGAAAAATCAAACGATTTAAAAAGAAATCGGATGAATCACACTTTTAATCACAGTGTTTTACTAGGTAAATTTAATGCAACAATATGCAACTTTTGAACAAAAACAAGCTAGAAATTATTTCTTCCTTTTTTCTTTTTTAAAAAGTTTAAACTAATATAAGTGTAATTTGTGTACACAAAACTCATTAACAGTTAGAAGCAGAATTGTCTGCATTATTACTCCAAGAAAACAAAGATTCATGTATACAGCCTTAAGAAACAAAAACATGTGGTTCTGACCAATAAACATGTGGTCTGGTTGAATGCTTGATTCTGATTGGCTGCTGGATCCACACCCAATTAAGTAGTTCTGATCAAATTGCCCAAATGTTGTTTATCATTGTCCTGATTTCTTCAAAATAAACTTTTGTTTCATAATCTGGACAAAAACAAGCGGTAGGAGGTGAACTTCCTCCATTTAACTGATGCTTTACTTAAACTATCGTGACGATCAGCTTTTATATCGCTTTTTTTTGCTGCTGCAGTCGAGATCGGTGTTGGCTCAGTGTTGTGTTACCATGACGATGGATCCCACCTCATATAATCCACTTTTTGTGAAAAAGTTATCTAAAATAAAAAAAAAATAACAAGAATGAAGTACTAAAAGCCAATTGATTACTCATTTCTTTTGCAATTGACCCTGGTAGAAATGGGATAATGCTCAACGGAGTGTGCATTATCGGAAATTAAGGCGTGATCATCCGGAAGACTGTTGTATTAATACGTTAATTAATGCATTAATGCATTACAGCCCTAATAACTTTGTATTTTAAGCTTATTGGAAACACTAAAGGGGAATCAGGCCAAACTTCATGTCTGTCAGTGCATAACATGAGTAAATTACAACCTCTGGACCGCTGCTCTCTGGATGAATGGAACCACAGGAAGTCGGTCACTGAGGCTCCCACTTCCAGTCCATGCTGCCCCACTTCCACTCTCTTCAGAGTGATTGAGACTTTATGGTTAAAAATGACTTTCTGAAATCCCAAATATGTTAGGAGAGACTCAATTTGCAAAACCTGCCAAGTTCTTTTCAACATTTCATCAGAGTTTGCTTCAATATGATTTTCAGTCTGTTGCAGGTAATAAGAGGAGATGACAGTGATGATTTAATTCCATGTCAGGACAGAGTTCTAGTACAAATGAAATGAGTCTACTAGATCACACATTACCTAGAGAGCCGCACACTGAGAACAAGAGTACTATGAGCATGAAGGCAAATTAATGAAACTTGTCAAATGCTATAAAAATGACAATAACATCCAGAAAAAGTTGGACAATTTAGATGTTTGGACGCCAGAGTTAATTAAATAAGAAAATCTGCTAATTCGGTGTCTACAAATGCAGCTGCCATCATAACTTAGCTTTGTCCTCTTGATATCTGAGCACTGGAAACACGTCAAAGACCAGCTGTCAAAAATACTGAAGAGAGAAAATAAAACTAGTTAAAGCGTCTTTGATCTGTTCTCAATTCTCAGTGGTGTTTGAATTATGATTATGCCACTTTGGGAAAAACCAATAAACCTGAGTCTTTCTTAGGACATAGTTTCTGCAGAGCAGCAGAAATCCACCTTTACTGAGCCAGCCTTCATTTCCCATCATCCTTTGTTTCCGCTCTCTCCTGCTAGCTTACAACCCTTCAGAACCCCAGATGCTAACTGGGACAAAGAAAACAAAGACGTTCACGGATCTATTTGTGAAAACATCGGAATAGAGCAGATCAAAGAGCTTTTGGCCGGCCGACTGTACAGCTGGACGCATTTATGTGTCTGATCACGAACAATTTTCAATAATGAAATACTCAAAAATACTGTTTTAATCTTAACTTTTTTTATATATATAAAGGGTTAAATGTAAAAACACTAAAACATGATTTTGAATGGAGTGGCTCCATTTATCACATACATACACTTGAATTTAAATGGATTTATTTAGTAGAGACAGATATAAACCAGACATACAGCAGAGCAGCTCCACGCTCACATCATAATGATTTCAGCTCATTTGCAGCATTTGTCCCCAGATGTTTTTTATACAGTCAAAGAAAGGCGATAAGATATAAAATGAAACTTAATTAAATAATTACGAGAAACTGTTTAAAACACAGACAGTCATCAAAGAGATAAAAATACTCCTGAACAGACGTCACTCAACCATGTGTCCTTTTCTAACCTGTCCTGTCCAACAGTCGAGCTGAGAACTTCTTGTGTTACAGGGATTTATTGAGCATAAACCCCTTTTATATTTTATCCTAAACTTTATTATATTGATTATGTTTGTAACTTTTACAAATTTAGAATTTTTCTTTAAATAAATGGCTGACTAGAAGACTAGACACTCCAATAACCATAAATAAC
>NW_023419543.1:0-2736 GCF_002922805.2 Oryzias melastigma
AACTTTGAGCACCTGCCCCTCCAAATGTCTCTGCACGGCCCTGCACGGGAGATATTGCTTAGTAATACATAGACAAGAACGAATCTTCAATATACTGGATCATTAGACAAAGACAATGGACCAAAGACATAGCAGTGGATGCAAAAAACAATTTTTGGCACAAATGGAACCTCATACATACCCACTTATCCATCCTCATCAGATCCTTGTGTTTCCATTTTGCAGACATCTTGGAGGACAAAACCCCAGGAGGCAAAAACTCTGAATGTTTTTTTTTATCATACCTGAGTGAAAGATACGGACATATGTTGCAGTATATCTGCTTCTCACATGTTCCTGAAAATCTTAACTGAACCTATAACCAAAAAGTATGGAATTTTACTGTTGCTGACAACTACTCCAATGTTGAAAGTTAACCCTAAACTATAGCACCAGTGTTAACATTCTTTCGACTAATGAAACCAATTACGCAATTCCAACAGATTCTTAAGCGGAGAAAAGCGGTTTTATGCAAGTGTTAATAGAAACACATATTTTACTAAATACTTTTCTTAAAACATTTCCAAATTATTAGTCCACATAAAGCCACCAACACAGAGGCAAAGAAGCATCCACCCTCACACTGGTGATCAAGTTGACTCTTCACTAACAAGCATTCTTTCAGGGAGTGGGAGTACACTAGAATAACCACACAAAATTCATAAATTCATGCAGGAAGGGAAGACTTTGCAAAGTCCACAAAGAGAGGTCTCCAGTGATTTTTTTTTTTTCCCAACTAGGAGCCTTGGAGCAGCAGCTCTACTCATCACACCACCATGGCAACAATGTTTGGTTCAGGCACACACTTCATGGTGAACATGTTATTTAATGCAATTTCTTTAATCAAGCATAACTGCAATTAACAGCTCCTCCAAGAATTTCCAGCTCTGTGGGAAACGGAGTGTTTGGTTACAGTGACTTTTTTTTCTTTTTTTTTTTGCAACCACACTCTTACTGCCAGACTACAGACGACACAGTGACAAACGTCCTGCAGGTCACTCTATAGGTGCACAACACTTCAATTTAATCAAATTAGAGAAGTCAAGAAGTATAAACCAACTTGATAACCTGTCCTTATTGAATTTTTTGTTTCTGTCTGGGAGGAAAAAAAAAACACTCTTATCGAATGAGAAGCCTCTGACTTGCTGGGGGGATTATATTCATCTCCAAATGGCTGACAGAAGGTATCTCTGTGTTTTTATGGTTTCCTGTCTGGTTTACTGTNTCTGACTGTCTCCTACTCCAACTAGGCTTCCTGGGAGTCCTGACATTGCACCGTGCCACCAAAATTAATGCCTGGAGCGTCAGGAAGTTTGCTTTTAACTCGTCTGCTTTGAGGGATCTGTTCGTGATGCTGACTGTAGGGCAAAAGCTCCTTTCTAGACTTCTTTGCCAAAATCTTAATTGGAATACATCTAAATATCTCTTTACTTTGTTGTCGCAAGCAAAACAGCAGTGTCTAACAGTGAGTCTCCCTAAGAATTAAGTGTCCAAGGAGGAGCTATTTTAATATCATCGTGCAAAGACAACAGGATATGACTAATAGCCATCTAATTGGATGCCAACTTCTTTTTTCTCTAGTATGGAGAAGCCTAAGGTTGGATAAAACAGCAGATGGAGGCGGATTGGATCATAAAGTAGAGACAACTACCCTGAAGAACAAACGGCTACACCACCCACAACTTCCCGGACGCAAGGCCCGATCAAGAATGCTGGAACTTTCTCGTTTGACCCCGGTGTGACCCATACATTTATGGCGGGAGGACTGTAAAAGATCTGCCTGCTGTTTTCCTGTAGTGCGGCTGCTAGGAAATGTTTGGAGTAAATGAACGAAGAAGCTGAGGTGATTTCTGTGCAAACATGTATTCGAGAAGTGCCCAACCCTGGTAGTCCTTGAGATCTATGACCTTGCAAGTGCAGTTACTCAATCCTACTTGTTGCTGATTTCTTGAATCACAGTATTAATGAACTGAAACGTCCACCTCAGGTAATTAGTAGCAAGTATTGCCTTAGTCATAACTGCTGTTATGGGCGGATACTAGTTGTCTGAGGGAGAAAAAAGGGAAAACCTGTGACCTGTTCACCTGTGTATGATATTTTAAGATCGGAGACCATTTGGTGAGCCAGTTGACTATGAACCATCAGGTTAGGCTCTGGCACCCCCGTGACCCGGAAAGAGACAAATCGAGCAAGAAGATGCGCCGATCCACGGGACACAACTGGTGCCGATATCCTAAACTTGACCTGGTACCCCTGCGCGTCCTGTTCCAATACTGCTGCACATCTGGCTGGCATGCTCGTCTACTGCCGACTTAGGGTACCGTTGGGCGTCCAGTACCGGAGGATACCGTCGCAGTCGGTAGAAATAGCAGACCCAGATGTTGGGGAGCCATGATTTAACCAGAACAGCCAGCACGTCAAAATTTGTCTAGTTGAGGATCTCCAAAACTCATCTAACATGAAACCAAATAAAAAATGTTGTGTTTTAAATACATACATTCATTTTAAACCAAGTTTAAAGCCATTTTCTGTGCACATTACATGTTATTTATTCTCTTAAGAGGTGGAATCACTACAACTTGACAAAGATTTGCCTGATTTGGCCCTTCAGTTAAATTTTAGAACCCTTTGTGGCCCAAGAGTCAAAAAGTTTGCCCATCCTTGAACTATAGTTTCGGCTCACCAATGGATCATTGA
>NW_023419544.1:0-859 GCF_002922805.2 Oryzias melastigma
AATTTGTATTATGAAGTTTGTAGACAAAATCTAAAAACCTATGGCATTTTTTTTAGGACATAGTTACTGCAAAGCGGCAGGAGTTCATTGGAAATCCACCTCTGATTTCCCATCATCCCTTTGTTTACTGTACACTCTCTCCCGCTGGCTTACAGCCCCTCACACCACCAACCTAACATTACCAGTGTAACAAGAATGCAGAGCATTTTTGTGTCTGCTCTAAATTCACAATGATTTGAATAAATTAATAATCAAATAAACATTTTTTTTTTTATAAATGCCCTCCATCATCAGAAAAATGTCACAAGAACATGTTAAAAAACAAGGAAAACATGATTTTCACTGGAGTGGATCTTCAAACTTCTATGATTCAAAGTTATTCAGGTATTTATCTTTTTTGTTGCTCTTTAAAATTCAGGATCTTTTTTTAAAGTTGCACAGTTAAAATGACAAATATATCCAAATATATATATTTCTTTAAGTAAGAACTTTTATATTTGTGTGAAATTTTGTTTTTACAAAAGTGATAAACTGAAAAGCAAAGCCCCCTGTAATTTTTACTTTACCTCCTGGATTGAATTTTTCTGTTTTCTGTATTAAATGATGGATTTTTACCAAAAAAAATGAACTTTTCCTACCTGGAGACGTATTCCTTTGTAGACTGCAGAGATGTTTCTGTGAACAAGCTGGTGAGAGACAGACGGAGGAGACAAGCCTCCTCACCTGAACACACAAAACAAGTGATGCATTGCAGATTCATGTTTAGATTTGTTTTTTTCATTATAAAGACGAATGCCATCAGAGTATACAGCAGGTGTGTGTTTACCGTTGGTGGTAACAAGGGTGTCTCCATACATGT
>NW_023419544.1:1997-2735 GCF_002922805.2 Oryzias melastigma
TTCAAATGCTACTGGTAATTTTGGTAGACGTGATCCAGACCACATGTTGACAGTTTTTTTGAGTCAAAACTTATTCTTTTGTTGTTTAAAAAAATAAAAAAATAAAGAACACATCAACACCACCACAGTAGTCGTTTTTAATTGCTATATTGTATAACTATATATGGGTTTAAAAAAAGCATTAATAAAACAACATGAATGCATGCTAATAAACAAAACTCGTAGCTTTGTTTGTGTATATTAATTTATTTCTAATATTCCATTTGTATGTAAAAGCATGGAGTGAACCTAAACCTTAAAATCAGTATTTCATATCATATGTTATATTTTTATCGGTCATTGCTTATTTTGATTATTTTTTAGTTTATATGGTTAAAAAAGTAAACCGAAATTGGTTTTATTTGTTATTTACATAAAAATCCCATAGCATTTTATGGCTTTTAGCATTGAGGATTTTCGATTTACTTTTTATGCTTTAAAAAATAAGTCATATCTATCTATTGATGCTTGAATTGTTTAAAGATCAGAATAGCTCTCTTCTGCAAATTCAACTATTTTAGCTTTAGGCCTACCATACAATGCACATTTGCTATTCTGTACAGCAGAGCCAAGCCACAGGTTCCTTTTTTAATATGTTTCAGGGGTGGGCATCGTGGGCGGGGAGGGGCCGGTATTTATTGGGTATTTACTTGTTTTAAAATGTTTATATGTTTTCTTTCTTTATGTTTCTTATGTACA
>NW_023419545.1:0-769 GCF_002922805.2 Oryzias melastigma
TGACATTACAGAAATTGCAAGACTCAAATAGTATGATGTAATCACACGGCTGTGACATCATGGGAGTGGCCTTTATGATGTCATCACAGGGCTGTGACATCATGGGAGTGACCTGTATGACGTCATCACAGGGCTGTGACATCATGTGACATCACTTTGCATAAAGTGATGTCATCACAAGGCTGTGACATCCCTGTAGTGATGTAAAATGATGCTTGATTTCACTGCGTGACCTCATTCAAAGTCATAAATTTCAGCGAGAAATCTTTATACCTGATGTTAGCGAGACGAGACAACACTCAAGTTTCTACTGAGACTACTAACTTTAAGTTTAAGCCAGCTTTACGGAAAACTGAAAAACCAAGAGACAAAAATGGTTTTTAAAAAGATTTTAAGAATTCTCAAGAACGCCAGCAGATTCCACTACAGAAGATTTGAAGATGAATCTTCTCTTTTGGAGGAACAAGAAGAGGAGCCCATGGGACCTCCTGAAGCCCCAAACGTCCCCTCTAAAGAAAGCCAAATGAGGGATCTAATATCATTTACTGATATTAGCATGACTCAGCAGCATGAAAATGAGGAGGAACGACAAGAGGAGCCAATGGGACCTTCTGAAGCCCCAAACGTCCCCTTTAAAGAAAGCCAAATGGAGGATCTAATATCATTTACTGATATTAGCATGACTCAGCAGCATGAAAATGAAGAGGAACGACAAGAGGAGCCAATGGGACCTCCTGAAGCCCCAAACGTCCCCTCTAAAGAAAGCCAA
>NW_023419545.1:1823-2375 GCF_002922805.2 Oryzias melastigma
CACACAAGAGTAATTGTTTTTAAGATTGTATGTAAAGAAATAAAAAAAAATCCACCATTGTGGCATTTCAAAAACAGGGCAGCACGTTGGTGTGTCGGGTCGACTTTATGTCCTGACAGACCCGTGACTGTGTGGGTTTTCTCCGAGTGCTTCGGTTCCCCCCACTTATCCAAATTCAGAAATCAGTCACAGAATTATTAGTACTAAATTAAAAGCGGTTGAGCAGACCACTGGGTTTTCTCCGAGTACTTCGGAGGTTTTCCCACCCAATTGGGTAAAAAACAAATTTTCCCCTCCCTGAATCCCCACCTTACCGTGGTGGAGGGGTTTGAGTGTCTGAATTTACCCCCAGGAGCTCTGTTGTCAAGAGGATTTGCCCTGCCCTTGTTAGGGTCGGGGCAAATACACCATCGTGATGATGTAGCTCCTGGGGGGATCAGGCAGGACTAAGGGTGATTCAAAAAGTATCATGATCACAGAAACAGCAAAGATCCAGTTTGTCTGTCTTATACCAAAAGGTAATTTAAAGGTGGTGGAATGTGCTGCAGTGGA
>NW_023419545.1:2468-2735 GCF_002922805.2 Oryzias melastigma
AAGATCCAGTTTGCATGTCTTAAACCAAAAGGTAATTTAAAGTTGGTGGAATGTGCTGCTGTGGAGTTCTTTGTTGAAGAGACACGAGGCAGTTTACCCATCAGTGGAATGAGAGCCATCACTGGCTTTCAGAGGAAGGGACGGTGTACAGCTGAAGGGAAAGTGGACCGAGCTAATGAGTTGAACCCATTGACTGTATAAGAAAAAACTGGACTGAGCAAGCCCCCCTACTTCCGTGTTCCATATAGGAAGTACCACTGGGTTGTA
>NW_023419546.1:0-564 GCF_002922805.2 Oryzias melastigma
TCATCTATTTAGCGATGTCCCATAATGCCTATTTTCTCCGGTTTCTGTAAAAATATTTTTCATTTATTTCTGCTGTTTTTAAGAGTTCCTGATGATAATCTAATTGTTTTAGTACAGTGGCATAAAATTCTGTACTTTTAAAGTAAGTTTAACAGTTTTTACAATGTAAATTTTCAAATCATTGTGAACAAAAATGAAACATATTGAGCAGTTTTGTTGTTGTTTTTATAAAATCCCACCATGCCATTAACTAGCAGCAAGCAGCTGCAGAGAGGTGTAGAACTTTCTTGCAGACAGGACTCGACACGTGGGTGTAACAACACAAAGTAGTCTTTACATGTAACTTTATTTATCATCAGCGTATACACACACTTTGGGATCACACAGACATAGCCCACTAAATCTGTCTTTAATCCTATACGAGGTGTGTGTATGTGTGCAAACTGTACTGCTGGTCTCTGGCTAATAATACCTTTCTCTATCAGGTCCATCTGTCAGAGCGACTGGTTTTTAAAGCATACCCCTGAGCTGCAACCTGAGTGCCAACTTCTACCAACACTTTAA
>NW_023419546.1:2117-2735 GCF_002922805.2 Oryzias melastigma
GTGATTTTACATATAATATTTTGCTTCTGATATTATTCTAATGTGGCAGACTGGTGCCAAACACGTTTTGCTGCTCATTATTTACTAAAAGGCCATTAGGAGCTTTTAGTTTAGGTCTGTTTTCATTGAATATTTGGAGTGCGTGCCTCTCATGTCATTTCCTCTCTGACTGTTTGCCGCTCACAGCCTGTGTAATAAAGCCCTGTGTCTTACAGGGCGAGCAGCCATGCTACAGCGCTGCTGTTTAATACCCACAGCCAGACTCAACGCCTCGTTGACAGGGACACGGTTCACTGGCTTTAGAATTACCCGGTAGTGTAAACTTCCACCTTCCTATGTGGAGGAGAGGGAATCTGCACACTGCTTTCAAATGTGTTTGTCAAAGTCGGCTCAATTTGACCACTTTGAATTGCATTATCGTGCAATATTTGAGCTGCAAATATCACTGTTTGAATTTGCACAAATAATATCTAATATGCATCCAGGATGTTGTCATTAGAGAGCAAATTGTGGAAAAAAAGTCTGTTTCTGTTTGCCTGGCCTTCATTAAGCAAAGACTGGATGGGAACACACGAATTTCATAGCTGCATGATTTTATTGCAGAGGCCTCCAGCTGAA
>NW_023419547.1:0-2734 GCF_002922805.2 Oryzias melastigma
CCGAATCACAGAAGCTGCACCGCTGGGAGACTGCCTTAAAGTGCTTGTCTTTGAATTACAGTAAACCAATGAGCTGGTCTCTTCTTACTGATGATCTTCTTCTATAAGAGGGTCAACACAAATCCCGTTCGCTGTGTCTCTCTTCGTTCCACACTGCTGTTAGGCTCAGAAGAGGACGTTCTTTCAAATCTGTCGCGCTTTTGTGAAAGATCTTGTGACGGCGGTGAAATGAATGTGTGGAAAGTTGAGGCGAACACAGCTGCCATTAGGCTGGTTCTGTACTGTCAGCTCAGAGATGCAGCGTGAGAATTACAAAAGAGGGAGCAGAGACTCAGAGAGCCTGCTACAACGTCTGAACGCTTTTTTGAATGCATCCTTTAATCCTATCTCGAGGTTTGAAGGTAAAACTTGTAAAGGAAACACAAGTGACTGAAACTTTATGGGACAAAGTGTTTATTTTACCACAAAAAGTCATGATTAACAAAAGAAAAAACACCAACAAAATACAAATAAATGCATTTTTTTAAATACATTTTAGTTAGAATAATAATAACTGCACACTGCTTTCATGCTGGATTCAAGGCTGATCAAAGAAGTGTTACTCTCTTCTTTCCCCAAGGATTTCTGGGAATGCTGCTTCAGACAAAAACATCAAAGATGGCGTCTGTGCACAGATTGAGAAGAACTTCGCTAAAGCTAAGTGGAAGGTAACATCTTCTATATATATAATAATGGCTGTAGTTTATTTAATCTTTGCACATACGACATAAAAGTGATAAAATAAGTAGTCAAATTTGACCTCAAGAGATTATTTTGGTCCATGTTGGCATTCAACATTTATCTGTTTTTAAAGGGACCGTACTGTGATTTTAGTAAACTATATCCATATATGTGATCATATATTACCTTTGGAACACTAAAAAAATATTTATTTATTAAATATGAGTTATTTTTGCTATCTTTTTTCAAACCTCCTTGAGGGCTCCGCCCATTTCATGACATCATCCTAGAGCCGTCCTCGTCAGTGATTAGTGTTTAGGAGTTTTTCCTCACCGAGAGGGAGGGTCTAAGGGCAGGGATAACCAGTTTTATTTGGTCGGTTTAGTTTTTAGCAATTGTTTATATTTTATGACTAATTTTCTGCATCTGTAAAATTACCTGCATGAAGCCCAGTGAGGCAAATCTTCTTTATGATATGTGGCAAAAAATACATCAATCAAAAATATATAACACACATAATGTCCAGACCAGACATTTATCCCCAAAATTTGGCACAGGCAAAATGGTGATGGCTAATGGGTGAAATTTGGTCAAAAAATGCAGACAAATCCAGGTGAACATTTCATGATTTAATGAGATGATGAGAAAATTGGTCTGATTAGCTCTGGCTGTGAACGGTTATTTTCTCTTTGAAGCATCATTAATCTCTGTATCAAAAATCCTTTTTGCTTTAATGTGGATCCTTTTCCTAAAAATACCCCCACCTTTTCTGTCAATGCTCAATAATACACGTTCAAACCAGTGCTCCCAATTCGTTGCTCGCATTTTACACCAGGAAATAGTCAGCTCCCTTTCTCCTGTTTCCACCAGAAAATAGTCTTTTTCCTCTCTTCTGCTTTTACCAGCAAAAAGCCTGCTCTCTTTCTTCACCATCATATAGTCTTCTCCTTTTTTTCAGTAGCATATAGTCTTTTCCCTTTCTTCACCAGCAAATAGTCCCTCTCTCCTGCTTCCACCAGGAGATGGTCTACTATCTTTCTTCACCAGGAAATAGTCTGCTCCCTTTCTTGACCAGGAAATAGTCTGCTCCCTTTCTTCACCAGGAAATAGTCTGCTCCCTCTCTCCTGCTTCCACCAGGAAATAGTCTGCTCCCTCTCTCCTGCTTACACAGGAAATAGTCTGCCCCCTTTCTTCACCAGGAAATAGTCTGCTCCCTCTCTCCTGCTTCCACCAGGAAATAGTCTGCTCCCTTTCTTCACCAGGAAATAGTCTGCTCCCTCTCTCCTGCTTAAACCAGGAAATAGTCTTCTCTCTTTCTTCACCAGCAAATAGTCTTCTGCCTTTCATCACCAGCAAATAGCCTACTCCCTCTCTCCTGCCTTTGCCAGGAAATAATCTGCTTCTTCTCTCCTGCTTTTATCAGGAAAAAGTCTGCTCCCTTTCTCCTGCCTCTACCAGAAAATAGTCTGTTCCCTCTCTCCTGCTTTTACCAGTAAAAAGCCTTCCCTCTTTCTTCACCATCATATAGTCTTCTCCTTTATTTCACTAGCAAATAATCTTCTCCCTTTCTTCACCGGCAAATAGTTTGCTCCCTCTCTCCTGCTTCCACCAGGAAATAGTCTACTTCCTTTCTTCACCAGGAAATAGTGTGTTCCCTATCTCCCTTTCTTCACCAGGAAATAGTCTGCTCCCTGTCTCCTGCTTACACCAGGAAACAGTTTTCTCCCTTTCTTCACCAGCAGCTAGTCTGCTCTCTTTCTTCACCAGGAAATAGTCTGTTTCCTCTATCCTGCTAACACCAGGAAATAGTCTGCTCCCTTTCTTCACCAGGAAATAGTCTGTTTCCTCTATCCTGCTAACACCAGGAAATAGTCTTCTCTCCTTCTGTCTTTCTTCACCAGCAAATAGTCTACTCCCTCTCTCCTGCTTTTGCCAGGAAAAAGTCTACTCCTTTTCTCCACCTGAAACAAGTCTTCTCCCTTTCTCCCAGCATCCCCGTCTGGTTGCGCCATT
>NW_023419548.1:0-2733 GCF_002922805.2 Oryzias melastigma
GAATTACCCGGAGGGCCGGATCCGGCCCCCGGGCCTTGACTTTGACACAAGAGGCGTTAACAGTCAAAAAAACTATATGTCAAAGAGCGTGTGTTCTTAAGCGTTGCCGCCGACATCTCCGGTGTTAAAGGGTCGAACTCCAAAGCTTCTTCTGCCTTTTGACCTTCGGTGTAATGAACTAAAGTTCCCCTGCAGGTAAGATCAGGTGAACCTTCACACCTACTCATCAGCAAACTGGACCAAACAGCCGGTGTGTAAAAGCAGCGCACACATGTAGCCCGTTGGTGATTTACCGTTTTGATGTGTACACGGCTGTCATCTGTTGGTGAAATGTCTTGAAGACGTTTTCGTCTTCTTTCCGTGTCGAGTTGGTTTCGGGTTTCAGTCTCGTTCCTTTTTGATGTTTTGATACGTACTGAACTCTATTCCTTGTGCGGTGGATTCGTTAAACGCCTCCGGTGGTTCTCTCTGACGTTGCCGTGACTGTTAGCCGTCCTGTAGCACAAGAGACAACATGTGCCGTTGCAACAGCTCTCAACTGCCTGCCGGGCGAAGGCTTTGTTCAAGTCAAAGTCTCACAAAGTCCATTTTATGGGTGTTTGGGGAAGACCGCAAAGAAACACAAAACAATGAACTTCCTCAAGATTCCTCCGCGTCGTGTTTGAAACATTTCCTGTGACTTTGTTCTGTTTTGACTCTTCTGATGGCGTTAAGCTGATGGGCGGAGTTTATGGATGTCCCGCTTTAATGATGAACTTGAACTGAAGACTATTCAGATGGACTTTAAGGTTCTCATGAAATGTTTGGAAGACATTTCCTGTAGAATCCGAATGTGGTCGGTTATCGCTCACAAATTCTTTGACCGATTCGATTCTGATCTCAGTTTGATCCATTTAATATAGTTTTCTAATTTATACTTGAAAAAACTGAGTCTGTTGAAGACCGATTCTCGTCTTGGAGATCCATCTTGTTTTCCAACCAACCCATAAATATCTACTGCTGACTTCCTGGATCAGGCGTTCATCCAATGAAAACACAGAATGGCCTGATTCATGGAATGGTCATCATGTGACCAGCATGAGCAAATGACCAAAAACCTGTCAGGATGGTGGACCTCACGGACCAGGATTGGGGAGCCTGGATCTGTCTGAGGGTTGATTATTAGGTCATCAGTCTGCCAGGTGGGCTGGAACGAGGAGACGTTCTGTGTCCCATGTCACGGCTCTCACCTGGTAGTGGAGACTGTTTGATGAAATCTTAAATAAAACTTCCTGTTGGTTTTTATGGGAACCTTAAATGTTTCTGAAAATGCTGGACGAATGCTTTTGCTGCAGAGATCTTTGTGTAGACCTTCATGACATCAATGTAGACTTTTGCTGACTTTGTGTCGTCCTTTTTGAGCTCTTTGTAGATCTTCATAACCTTTGTGTAGACCATTTTGACCTTTGTGCATACCTTCATGACCTTCTTAGAGACCTTCATCACCTTTGTGTGGACCTTTGTGTAGACCTTCTTAACCTTCTTGAAGGCCTTTGTGTGGACATTCATGACCTTTGTGTAGACCATTTTGACCTTCGTGAATACCTTCATGACCTTCTTAAAGACCTTTGTGTGGATCTGTTTGACCTTTGTGCATACCTACATGACATTAATGTAGACTTTTGTTGACTTTATGTTGTCCTTTTTGAGCTCTTTGTAGATCTTCATGACCTGTGTGTAGACCTTTTTCTAGACCTTCACGACCTTTGTGTAGACCTTCACGACCTTTGTGTAGACCTTTGTGACCTTTGTGAAGGTCTTCATGACCTCCGTGTAGACCTTTGTGACCTTTGTGTAAACCTTTTTGACCTTCATGTAGACCTTTTTATTTACCTTCATGACCTCCTTGTAGACCTTCATGTAGACCCTCCTGATCTTTGTGTAGACCTTTGTGTAGGCCTTCATGACATTTGTGTAGACCTTTGTGTAGACCTTCCTCACCTTCTTGAAGGCCTTTGTGTGGACATTCATGACCTTAGTGTAAACCTTTGTGACCTTTGTGTAGACCTTCACGACCTTTGTGTAGACCTTCACGACCTTTGTGTAGACCTTTTTATTTACCTTCATGACCTCCTTGTAGACCTTCCTGATTGTGGTTCATAAAATGAAGAACTTTTTGAAGACCTTCAAGATCTTCACTTGGGATTTTTTGTAGACATTCATTAAGTTTGTGTAGACCTTCATGACATTAATTTAGAGTTTTGTTGACTTTGTGTTGTCCTTGATCTTTTTGTAGATCTTACTGACCCTTGTATTGACCTTCAGGACTTTGTGTAGAGCTTTGTGATCTTTGTGTAAGACTTCTTGACCTTTGTGTACACCTTTGTGACCTTTGTGTAGACCTTTTTATTTACCTTCATGACCTCCGTGTAGACCTTCCTGATTGTGGTTCATAAAATGAAGAACTTTTTGAAGACCTTTATGATCTTCACTTGTGGTTTTGTGTAGACATTCATTAAGTTTGTGTAGACCTTCATGACATTAATTTAGGCTTTTGTTGACTTTGTGTTGTCCTTGATCTTTTTGTAGACCTTACTGACCTTTGTATTGACCTTCATGACTTTGTGTTGACCTTTGTGATCTTTGTGTAAGACTTCTTGACCTTTGTGTACACCTTCATGACCCTCTTGTAGAACTTTGTGTAGACCTTCAGGACTTTGTGTAGAGCTTTGTGATCCTTGTGTAGGCCTTCGC
>NW_023419549.1:0-2732 GCF_002922805.2 Oryzias melastigma
CACACGGGAGTGCTAGAGACGCCGTCAGGTGGAGCGGCAGCCATCTTTTAGTAAATGCTAAAATTGTCCAGAGTTAACAGAATGCCAATTTTTAAACATTAAAATTGTAACTTTTTAACAGAATTATGAATAATAAAAATGCAGAAATATTATTCCAGAATAAATCAACTTAAACCTTAAATAACTTTCGATATTTTACCTTCCATAAAAATGTATTTAGTCAAAAATAAGAATAAAATAAAATGATCTGGAGGGCCGGATAGAATTACTCGGAGGGCCGGATCCGGCCCTCGGGCCTTAAATTTGACACATGTGGTCCAAACCGATGATTAATATCGCTCAACTCCACATTTCTTCATTTCGTGCAGCCCCAATTCAGACTGAGGAAACTCGGATCAAACCAAGGATCAGTCTGTAAACAGACCGAGACCACCTCAAAAGATGGATCCACAGTGGCTCCTGGTCCTTATGGGTGTCTTCAAAATCTGTTCCGGCTCATCAATGAGACAAACTCTGGTTCACTTTACGTATCCAGTCTGAATACACCCTTAAATACAGGACAATTTATTTAAAAAGTTCTTAAAGATAGAAGCATTTAACACCAGAACAATGTGGGTTTAGAGAACGGATGAACGTCTACCGACCGAACAGAAAACATGATGGAACTTCTTACAGAAATGCTCAGACAGACATTGTGAAAGGCGGCGGTGCAGACTGATGACGGCGCGTTTCTGCGGTCTGACCTTGTGCTCGATCATGCTGCTGATCTCAGGCAGGAAGTTTTGGCTGATGACACGGTGGAGGTGTCGGTCCTGCGGGGACGTTTTGTCCTTCAGGCTTTCTGCCAGCTCCATCCACTGCTCCTCCGTATCGCACACCAGGGACCAAGCGCCTCTTTCTCCCGCTGATAGAGGCGGAGACACAGAGCGTTAAGACCGCTGAGAGATAAAGGTCACAAAAACACGACTGATAATCAAGTCATTTCAGTTAAATCGCACACTTCAAGTTAAATTGCTTTGATCATAGCAGCTTTTACAGCAAAACTTAAGTCATGATTTGAATTTTCCAGAACCAGCAAAGCCAAGTGGACCCACATGGTTTAAAAGTGGGCAGAAAATGTGGGACCCCACCTGTGTTTGCCCACACTGACGTAAGTGGACGGTCAGTGGGGACGTTCACTATCCAGCTGCCTGGTGGACGGGGATTTGTTGAGCTCACATGCTACACTGGATCTTGCTAACGTGCTACAGAGGAGCTTGCTAGCTCAATACAGTGGAGATCACCAACATGCTACATTGGATCTTGCTAGCATGCTACAGCAGAGCTCGCTAGCATGTTACAGAGGAGCTTGCTAGCTCAATACAGTGGAGATCACTAGCATGCTACATTGGATCTCACTAGCTTTCTACAACAGAGCTCGCTAGCATGCTATAGTGAAGCTCGCTAGCATGCTACGTCAGAGCTAACTAGCATGCTACGTCAGAGCTTGCTAGCACGCTACACTGTCCAAAAGGTAGCTGGCTATCATAGTGAGCTAAAGCCAGTGTGGGCAAACACAGGTGAGGCCACCACAGAAACTGTAGGCAAACCCATTCGGAGCCACATTTCCTGAAGGGCCTCATGGTCTTACGCAAGATGGCGTCAGAACTCATCTATAGCCAGAAGCGGAAATCGTAACTTTCGCCGGTTGTGTAAGCAGAAGTGTCCTAAACTTTAGAAAACCCTTTCAAAATGATATTTTCAAACTTTTTCAGAACCATCAGCTTTTACACCTTTGAATGAGAATAAACAAACGTTTTTACTAGTGAATCAGCTGATCAGAGTCGCTAAAATGCATCAAAACGGGTCAAAAAAAATTCTCCTCTGATATAACAAGTTTTTGGATGGAGAAACTGAAGAAGTAATGAGTCCGAATGAAGGATCATGATAATCTTAATCCAGCACGTTACAGAATCAAGCGAATCTGGACTACAGTCAAACCTCTAGTTTCTGAAAGTCGCTCAATCTGCTGATGTCGGCGACTTTGACAGCCGTGTTGCAATAAGGACCACAACAGGATGTCGGTCAGAATCGACTCAACAGCCTCACACAAAGTACTAATCTGGTTTCTCTTTGGCAAAAACAGATTGGAGCCGTGCGGGTTCTAAATGGAGCTGATGACCGTCTCGGAGGTGGTTTTACCTGGACTCGGTGGAAAGTCATCCAGGCCATTTTCAGACTTGTCCTCCGTATCTTCACTCTCCGTCTCACTGATGCACAAAAGGACAAAAACCTGATTATTCTGGAGGATTCTAAACACAGAATAATGACAGACGAGTCGGATGTAGAATAGCAGCTGAATTATTATGAAGGATCAGTTCTTTAAAGTTTCAGGACTCTACGTCTCTCCGGTCAATAACTTCAGGGAAAATTGAGGTGATCAGGTAGTGATTGACGGCTGATGCCTCCACGCTGACCGGTAATTTCTGATTATCACCAAATCAATAAATATTGAATCAGTTATTAATACTTCCATCTTGTTATTTTGAACATCTAAATCCTTTTTCACAAAAATCAAACTCTCTGCAGTGAGACGCATCGCCATGGTAACTGAACCTGCATGTGAGACTGACCAGCGGAGGAAAGCCGTTTATATGATGAACTTGATGTTAAGGGATCTAAAGCAGCGTTTTCATGCCTTTTTCTGGCCACGGATCTGTTTAAATTAGACAATATTTTGACAGTTTCTGAAA
>NW_023419550.1:0-2731 GCF_002922805.2 Oryzias melastigma
GGACGATTTCAAACTGCCACCCTCCAGGCCCTGTGCTGCCATCCACTGCCACCATCTGATTGCTAGAAGTCGTACGGCAGCAGCGTGGACACTTGACGAGGACTGTTGACATGGACCAGGGACCAGATATGAATCAGGCAATCCGGGCCACCGTGGGTCCTGCATAGAACACTCGCCCCCTGTGACTGACTCCGAGGCCTACTCAGACTCTTCATTGGATGAAGACTCCTGCTGTGGTTGGACTGCTTGGACCTTTGTTTTCTTGGGCGTTGGGACTTAACCCTTGCTGGGTTTCTTGGGAGGCATATTTTCTAAAAATTTGCAAAGAATGGCCCACTTTTTACATACCCCCAGACTACTGGGCTGCTGGTGGCCAGTGGCACTTGATATGGATGGCCGCTGTCCGGAGATATTCACACATCGTCCAATCAGAGCTGCTGCTGCCCGGCAATCCAGCTGCCACATTCATGACCCCACCAACAATTTTGAAAAAAATAGGCGGCTGCATCAAATCTTGAAGATTCTATTGATGTCTCCTTATTGTTGAATTGTGACTGTGGCATTACATGACCAAATGTAGGCTGAACATTAAATTAATTCCATTGTCTTGCTTCGATTTCACAGTGTATACATTCATAGAGGCACAACTTTGTTTTATTATGGAGCTGTATGCTCAACTAGATGTGTGTTTTGCTAGGCACACTACTAACATGGCAAACAATCTTTAATTACTATTTTTTTCTTCTTTTAGGATCAAAGCCTTAAAAAACATTGATGATGTACCTAAAAGATGATTCACAAACCCAATTCCCTAAAGTTTTTGTGACAAATACTCCTGATTTTGAGCTCTTATAACATTGATTAGATCTAAACATTTGTTCCAGGAAAGCAGACTTTGTAGTGGTTGGTGAACAGAAAACTTTATCAGGCGGCGAAACTCTCAGTCCACATCTTTCCTCACAATCAAAATAGTTGATAAAAGCCACAGAGATCAGATTTCTTTGCAAAGTGGTTCATAGTTCAGAGGTAGTCCATCCAGAAAGCCATATAAGAAGAGCTCATGAACATCTAGGCAGAATGCCACTTTGATTTCTTTCAACTTGTCAAAGATAAGGTGCCCTGCACAATATATGAAATCTCCCAAGCTGGCCAGGGAACATCAGTATTCCCCAAAAAAGGATGGAGACGACGGTTTTTCCTGCTAAGAGCAACCCAGATAAAAGGCAGTAAGTGGAGGGATGACATTGTTCCATTATTTGTGGACATTCGTGGCCTTAATTTGACTCCACACAAAGCAGAAAACGAGCACAGAGAGAGAGGAAGTGGGCGCACAATGCTGGACTGCAGAAAGGAACCAGAGAGAAGTCCCGTATTCACCTGAAGTCAGAAATTATTTAAATCAAATGTAGACTTGAATGGGTGCTGATCAGCATCCTTTGAAAAGCAATAAAAAATCACAACAAACAAACATCTCAGTAAAAGTTTAATGTTACTAAAATAGACTAAATAAAAATGGTTATCCCTGTCCTTAGACCCTCCTTCCCGGTAAGGAAAAACTCCTAAAAAACCTGGTGATTTAGGACTGTTGAAGAGGAATTAGCTTATCTAACTCTACAAATATTTGAATAGAGGTCAGCCTGATAGGACTCGGTGGGGGTGGGGTGGGGTGGGGGTTGTCCACAGCCAAGACAAGCCAGAGGCGAGGTCCACGGCCAAGAACAGGAGCACAGGAGATCCACCTGGAATCTGAAATGTCTCCTACTACCACGGAGAGGAGCGGGGAAGGGAAACAACACGTGAATCACACTGCACCAAACAGAGAACTAAATAAAATAAATAATAGAGAATAGAGGAAAGGCGAAGTAAATGAGAGAACAGAACCCCAGAGATGGTGTGGATAATAACGATGATAGAAAATCTGAAATTTTTAGCATATCATACTAATCTAGACCCACGAGAGTTAGAAGGAATTGACCGCTAGAGTCCAGTTCATCAAACCAGCTTCCCTCTGCTGAGTTCCATGGAGAAATATTATCATTATTCCCCAAACTTCATTACAGTAGGAAAGGTAGCAATAAATTAAATATTGACTGATTACTAGCTAGCCTGGCAGTAGGGCAGTCGAAAGAGGAATGTTTTAAGCCTATAATAATAAATAAGTTATTTTACTATTACTAAAACTAGTAGCAATTGTGCAAATGTGAATGTAGGCATGTGGATTTTATGAGACGGTTGTTCTACGAGAAATTTACATACTTTCGTTGCACAGTTGGTTGCCTTTACTGAGGACAGGGGTCACTCTGAAACACTTTTGACGCAACTAGTAAATGACTTGTATTGAAAGTAATAATCATTGTAAAGATCTAAGTCTGTTTGAAAAAGAAATTTATGTGTAGCACCTTGATTGGGAATTTTATGAACAAACTAAAAAGAACTGAACATAAGATTCCTGCTGTTGGAACCAGTTACCACATGTGGAAGATCTCGATTCTTTGGGGTATTTAATATTTCATCTACAGGACAGAAACATGTATGTTTACAGGCCAATACTTGCCTGATATCAAGTGCAGATACAGTAGATCTAACAAATCCCATGACCTATAACTATGTAAGGTCGTCATGGTCCACACACCACGGTGGAACTTTATCTCTCCCATGTTGTGTCTCTGCTGTCAGTCACATCCAGCAGTTGGATGTCCAGGGTCAGAGGTCCAAATTTAGGTATCACGTG
>NW_023419551.1:0-772 GCF_002922805.2 Oryzias melastigma
GCAAGTTCCACTGTTCTTGTTGGGTTTGTTAAAAAACACTTACCCCGTCGAGTGTTGTCTTTGTAAAGCTGCTTTTAAAAAGTTAAACGTCAACATAAACCATGTAAAGATCAGAAAAGAAACCCTCATGATGAAGGGTGATTGAGTTTTGGTGAAATATTTATTGCTTTTGGTTCTATGTTCCTTCATCAGTTGGTGGTGAATGAGCTGCATAATGTTCTCCATCTTCCACTCACTGTAGATGTTTGCTTCTTAAGAAGAATATCACAAACACCTGCAAGGGGTGTTTGGGGGTGTTGACCCATATGGATGCAAAGGGAGGTTTGGAGAGGATTGTAGAGAAGAGTGGCTGCATCTTTACACTTCACAGCAATTTGTAATTGCTTGGGTTACAGTGGAATTCCATTGGAATGGAATCGCACCAATCGCTGCGAAATGTGACACAAGCTGATGGCATTTTACATCTCCAGTGAGCATATTGCACCCTTTAACCTATACTTATTGTAATTTACTAGAATATGCAATAAGAGAACAAACACAAATAGTTTCATTTCCACGTCCCTGAATTTCAAAGACAAGGCCACTATAACTGCATTTCACTCTGACTTAGTTTAAAAAAGAAAAATAACAGAATGAACAAGTGCAGCAACATGAGAGTCAAGAGATAAAACTGGGTCTAAGGTTACCCTGAGGTTTCTGACAGAGGGCCTGACAAAAGAGGCAAGTGGACCAACTAAAATGTATATATCAATGGGTAACAGACATCCTTCAG
>NW_023419551.1:1599-2729 GCF_002922805.2 Oryzias melastigma
TTTCCAACATCCATCTGAAAGGGATCCAGAGACAAAGGAAAAAAAATAGACCAGTTATTAGCTGCATGTCAGGATAACATCACACGTTTTGATAGTATGATAAAAACCGTGTGGCATTATTATAATGCTTAAAAATCAAAGAATAAAAAGCTGCCAAGACACTGAAACCTAACTTAAAAACATGGGTGCAGGAAGAATGTAGATTGGGCCAAAGTCACTCCAGATCAGTTCATAAGCCATTGTGTTGTTAGTCTTCACGCTACAACCTTTAGCCTCTCAAAAAGTGAGGGTTTAGGGAAAATCATTTTAGGATTGTTTATGTCTTTGGACCTTGTTTGGACCAATCTTGCTCCTTGGTCAGTTAGCCTCAGACCCTAGGAATGTTTTGAGACCTTGAATTTATCATATGGATACATATGATGAGCTAAAGTAGAATCAAACCACCAGTTTAATGAGCTCCTTCACATCCTGCCTCCTTGCTTGGGGTGTTCTTAAGACCTGGTTGTATCTGTCCTTTCTAGAAAAACAAGAACAAATAACTTACTTGCTTCTTTCTCAGAGTTCTGCACCAAACAGCTTCCATGCACTCCTTATCTTTGACCAAACTTAAGACTCGCAACTATGTGCAGTCCTGATGGTGACCCCCAGGACTCCATTCCCAAAACTCCTCACAACAAATATTTAAAAAAAACATCTAGAAATTTTGACTCTAGGCAGTACATGTGTTTATTTTTCCTGTAAAGTTGGACATTATTAACAATTTGTTAACCAACATATTGTTTGAAAAGTACAAAGCTTCCACTGATCCCAGTTGACTCCAGAAAATTCCAACAGGGTTTTTTCCCGCAGCTCTCTTGAAACAAGCATAATTAGAAGATTAATTAGACGTGTAGGAAATCCTTGTTTGAAGCTTAACTATTAAAAATGAATCACAGCTTGGGTTACTGTGCAAATAAAAGACTTGGAGCAAGAGACAGGAAGAGGGTGGGGCTTATTGTGTTTTCAAACCTTTGCTAATTGACAAGAGAGGATAAATTCTACCTTGACACGGTGCCGGAAGTCAAATATAACTCGTGTTTGGGCCCTAATTCTAATGGACTCCCACTCTCCCAAATATATATATATATATA
>NW_023419552.1:0-2729 GCF_002922805.2 Oryzias melastigma
TATTCTTGTTCCTAATTTTCCATTAAATAAAATGATCACAAACCATTTTTATGCACATAAAACTACTTATATTTTCAATAAAAAAATATTTCAGTGAAGATGAGTTTTATTTTACCACAAACAAGTCAGACGTTTGAGTGAAAACATTTCAAACACTGAACTCAACGGGTTTCCTGTTTGTTTTTCAGGCTACGACTGTCGAAGTTTCGCTGAAGTTGCTCCTGAGCATGAAAAAGGTCTGTGAGATCATTGGGTCATTCAAACACGCCAACAAAATGTTTAGAAAATGTATTTTAAAAGTTTAAGGTAAATAGTTTGGACATCAAATATTGGGTTTAATCTATGCAGTTTTTTTATTTAGAAAAAAGTTTTTGGTAGCACTTTATAGTATAATATAATAATGATTATATAATGTTAGTGATTGCTAATAATTATATAATAAAAAGTATTACATAACATTTTTATATAAAACTTACAATAAGAATAACTAATTAATATTATTAATAATAATATTTATCATTAACAATCATAATTTAATATTAATTATCGTTTAACAATTATAAAAGAACAAAACTGGTTAATATTTGTTGTGTTATAATTGTTAACAACTGTTAATTCATGATTAATTAATCATTAACAGCATTTATAATGGTCGGGGTAAAAACTGGTTTGTTTTTTATTTACACATTAAAGTACATCAAAATAAAAGTAAATTCAAAAGATATAAATAAAATGGTGACGTGTGACAGAAATCACTATAAAAGAAAAGACAAAAGTAAAAAAAAAAAAATTAAAAACCAAAAAAAAAATCTAAAGCCCAAAGCCATAACAAATGTAGCATAAAACTTCAAAATCAAACTATTTGTATAAAAAATTGATTAGTCAACAACTAACTATATACATACATATACATTATATACTATATTGTATATCCTACATCAATACTTTAGACATTATTCAGGTTTTACAAATATATTAACTAACATGTAGTTAATGGATTTATGTAGTGCTAAGAAATTAAATAAAATAACATTTATTATTGCTTAGTAATGCATTAAGGAAAATGTACATTAGTTAGCTGCTAACTAATGCATTAAGTAATAGCAAGTAATGCATAAAAGTAGCTAACACTTTATTTAATAGATATTTAATGTTTAATTTTGCAATAACTAATATTAAGAATGGGATTTTTATACCCAGTTTTTCTTGGAGGTTTTGGTCATTTTAGGATCTTTCATTTTCATTTCAGTTCTAGAAGTTTGATGATTTATCAAAATCATCCCTGACTTTACCTGCCTCAGGTAGCTGCGTTTCAATGAGCCAGATTCATGGTTTTAGTCGTCAGCAGCAGAACGTCGTCTGCTTTACGTAGATTCTACGACACTTTGAGATGACAGGAACAAAGTCTTGTGTGTTTGGAACCACAGATTTGTAAAAGTGTCCGGAGACTCCAGGTTCAAATCCACAACCAGGATCTTTCTTGTGTCGTCACATTATTCAGATCATTTGAAGGATCTTTTGGATGAAAAACCAGAAATCAATCAGTAAATGATCCATTCAGTGTGAGGAAGAACCAATCAGATGTCTGACTCCTCCCCCTCTGTTCGGACCTCTTTTTTAGCTTTTTGCTGGTCTGACTTGAACGTCATGTCTCAGCTGGTCTCACATGTTTGGGTTCGGTCAGAACCAGGACTTTTTTTCTCCACACTTTAAACTAAGATTCTCCAACAATGACAGCTGATGGATGCCACCCCACACCATCACACTGCCACCACCTGACAGTGTTTTTGCTACACTTGATCCAGAGTTCATGAGCAGAATCTGGACTGAAGGTTCGGTTTCTCCACGTCTTCAGGGTTCTGACACAGATCACATAAAACAGAAACATCTGGACAGAGTGTGTCTGTTCTGTAGCTTCTGGAGCTGAGCTACAGCCAAGCATGGTGGTGGTAGTATGGTGATGTGGGGTTGCTTGTTATAATTGATTGAAGAGCGGATAGACGAGAAGGGGAGCAGGATTATGCTGCGTTCAGCCAGGATTTCAAGATTTAGATTTAGTTTTTATGATCTTAAAAGGATCTTTGTCCTGAAAAATACATCGATTATGTTTAATTTCAAACTTGGAATGGAAGTCCTCAGACAAAAGATAGTTAATAACAGTAAACTACTAACCAGCAGGTTACGGAAAAAAAATGATTTACTTTTCAAAAATAATATTATTATTAAAAATACATTTGAAACTGTGTTATGGATTTACTCTGCTTATTCATAAATGTATGATTTTTACCTGTTGAGGGTCCATCTCTTCGTTCACGCAGGACGCGGAAACTCTTGGTCAATAAAAAAATCAATCTAAACGTAAACCCTCCTTTTTGCGTTCACAGTGTGATGTAGCATTAAGCTACCATCACCAGCGTGATGTAGCATCAAGCTACCATCATCCGTTTGATGTAGCATCAAGCTACAATCATCAGTTTGATGTAGCATCAAGCTACCATCACCAGCGTGATGTAGCATCAAGCTACGATCATCAGTTTGATGTAGCATCAAGCTACCATCACCAGCGTGATGTAGCATTAAGCTACAATCATCAGTTTGATGTAGCATGAAGCTACAATCATCAGTTTGATGTAGCATCAAGCTACCATCACCAGCGTGATGTAGCATTAAGCTACCATCATCGACGTGATGTAGCATTAAGCTACCATCACCAGCGTGATGTAGCATTA
>NW_023419553.1:0-659 GCF_002922805.2 Oryzias melastigma
ATAAACAAAAGTCCAACATTTTACAATGAGTATGATTTACTATTTATGCCCAGAATCTTATTGAACATAAACCATCTGAAAATGATTTGCTTATATTATTTAGATCTCTATGGCAGGGATATGGCTGAAGAATGTTGGTGGGTCTGATCCTGTTCATTCATAAAATCAGATAGCTCCAAATGGCTATGGTTCTGAAAAAAGTCCTATGACCCTGGAAAAATAATCACGCATGTTCTTTTTAGAAAGACTAAGAAGAATGTCTGTGGTAATATTGACAGCTGGAAAACATATACAACCATAGTGTTAATATGTAATATAATGTAGTAAACACCTCAACAAATAGGTCAAGTTTGCATGCCATTTACATAAACTTATAGATGATGTTATATCAATCATGCTAACAGCTGTTGGAAGAAAAAAAAAGGTGATATATGATGATGATAACAACAAAAAGATTTACTAGTCTCAGCCCATCTTAACCAGTTTGAATGCTCTGAATTCTTCCCCTACCCCTAAATTTAGCCCTCCAAACAGAGAGATGTGGAAAAATTGCATCTTTAAATTTGGACAGCCCTCACCCTCAATTACGTCATCCCCATTTGCCAATTATCAGTTTTATTGATGTTTCATTTATTTTGTTTTGATCCACTATAATCAAG
>NW_023419553.1:816-2727 GCF_002922805.2 Oryzias melastigma
CTCAAAAAAGTGCAGATCATTACCATTGTAAAGACTACACCGACTTTTGTTACAAAAACGACTGTTTTACCTCTCCAAGAGGACGCTTCAGTTTGGCCACTAGGTGGCGATTGCGCGGTAGCATTACATTTTATTTCAGAAGAAGAAGAAATTATGAGAGAAAAAAACGGTATTTTAGACCACAAATGGTTGCGTAAAAATGTATTAATTCAAAGAGCTTGAAAAATGCATGCTTACTGAGTATGTAAAGCTATCCATGTAGTCAGGAATGTATGTTTAGGTCGACCGAGCATTAGCCGCCTTATGAGAAATCCCATTATAAGTTAGCATCAAGCTAGCGAACTTTGTTTCCCAAAGCTAAAAGCTAGAGGTAAACTTAGGTAACTGTCTTTCTGTTTTTACATTAAATATGGTTGTTAATCTATATTTATTAACATTTGATAGCCCAAATTAACGATGTGAGCAAGTAAAACCTCCTCTTGGCTAGCATGCTATACCCATAACTAATTTCTCAATTCACTCAAACTGCAAAAATCCACATTACCTCTTGGTCCAGCTGTAGTTGTTTGATCCACACTTTTAAAAAGCTCTGTCGTCTCCATCCATGGTTCAGGGAATGTGGTGGACTTGTAAATGAACAATCTTCATAGATGCAATTACAAAAAATAACCACCACTTTTTTCTTTCTTTCTTTCTTTAGGCGCATTTTGATGGAAAGTACCAAATGATAAAATGGGGGTAACTTACATGTTATGAACTTTTTAAACCCGAGAATATTCATATTTTTAGAGTCAAGACTCAAAAGCCATACAGTATATTAAAATATACATTAAACTAAAATGTTTGTCCCACAAAATTAATTTTAGATGTTAAAAACCAAAATTGAATTTGTTAAACTACCCTGCGCTGTTGGCTAATGTACTGAACACACAAGATTCATCAGCATTGCTGACAATAAAACAATGGACTATATTTGGCTGCTGCTTGTTTTGTTTTGTTTTTTTAACAAGTTTTGAAAGAGAAAGTTATGTCATTGTCACAATTAGTGCTGTCATTTGATGGTTTTTTTGTGTGTGATTAATTAATTGTGACCTGTAATAGTTTATCTAATGAATTAATTTTAATTTGAATATTTTTAAACCTAATAATTGCAGTGAAAATAATAATTTTTAGGTATTTTCTTTAAGTTTGTATGGAGCCCCTAAAGGGACATCGGAAAAAAAAAAATTGGGGTTAATCTCAGGTGCCATGATTTTCTTCAAATTGTATTTTTATTTCTGTTTGTTTTTCTCTGACGGATATTTCTTGCTCCACTGAACGGAGCAGCCCTTCAGTGATGGTACAACTGTGACAGAGTGAGAAACTTGAAACAAGTCAGAATGATTCTGGTCTGAAAGTTTTAGTGTCAGTCGTGTCTGTGATCAGAAACCGAAGGTAAAAGGTGCGTTTAATTCAGCAACTATTCAAAACATCAGAGCCATGCTAGTTTTCACAACTAATGTGGTTTGAACAGCAAATGTTTTCACTGAATATCAAAACTAAAAAGGTATATCTAAGGAATGCTGTATTGTGTCATCCAACAGTGTTTTAGTGCAGATCTTCTGTTTAATACTTTTATTTTTCTTATTTGTTATTGCAATCTTCAAATGATCTACCAGTGCATAACCTGGATCACAGCAACAGAGTTATTGTGAAGTTAACTCAAGTCAGAAAAGTTGACAGAAAAGGACAACAGATCAAACAATACACAAAAATGAATCTGTAGGTTTATTGCTCAACACATTACACTCACTGTCTTCAAACTTCTCTCTGTAGGGGCTTCTTCACAAGTTTAATAAATAGTATTTGGAACTAAACATTTACTTTTATTTGGTAAAACACAGTCCCAATTACATGATATGATTGTGTGAG
>NW_023419554.1:0-2727 GCF_002922805.2 Oryzias melastigma
AAACTGATTCCACAATGAGTAGAAAAATCGCAGAAACATTGAGAATAGATTGGTCTAAGCCAAAGAAGGCTTGAATTCCTTTCATCTTAACAGTCTAGTGGACTATGAATTGGCGGCTAATGGCGATAAAGACTGAGAAAAAAAATGCTTGGAAAATGCAGCAAGAACTAAAAACACTCAAAAAAATGAACTGATTCTCTTACAATCATACTGTTGGACAAGTTCGTCTCCTTCCCCCCAAAAAATCAATGTACAAGATTTTTCTATGTTTTTATCTTTAGCTAAAACTATGTATTTCTTTTTATGATGCACAACACTTCTTTTTAGGTCTCAGTAGTTTAGGTCTTAGTCAGTAGGTTAGGTCTTAGTCACTTGCTTAGGTCATAGTCACAAGGTTAAGTCTTAGTCAGTAGTTTAGGTCTTTGTTATTAGTCAGTAGTTTAGGTCTTAGTCACTAGCTTAGGTCTTAATCACTAGCTTAGGTCTTAGTCAATAGGGTAGCTCTTAGTAGTTTAGGTCTTAGGCAGTAGCTTAGGTCGTAATCACTAGCTTAGGTCTTAGTCAGTATTTTAGGTCTTAGTCAGCAGCTTAGGTCTTAGTCAGTAGCTTAGATCTTAGTCAGTAGCTTAGGTCTTAGTCCCTAGATTAGGTCTTAGTCCCTAGATTAGGTCTTAGTCAGTAGTTTAGGTCTTAGTCAGTAGTTTAGGTCTTAGTCAGCAGCTTAGGTTTAAGTCAGTAGTTTAGGTCTCAGTCAGTAGTTTAAGTCTTGGTCAGTAGCTTAGGTCTTAGTCAGTACCTTAGGTCTTAGTCACTAGCTTTGGTCTTAGTCCCTAGATTAGGTCTTAGTCAGTAGTTTAGGTCTTAGGGAGTAGTTAAGGTCTTAGTCACTAGGTTAGGTTTAAGTCAGTAGTTTAGGTTTTAGTCACCAGTTCAGGTCTTAGTCACTAGCTTAGGTCTTAGTCAGTAGTTTTGGTCTTAGGCAGTAGCTTACCTGACCTTGTGGTAGAGTGTCCACCCTGAGATTGGAAGGTCATGGGTTCAAATCCGGGCCGAGTCATACCAAAAACTCTAAAAATGGGACCCAGTACCTCAATGCTTGACACTCAGCATTAAGGGGTTGGATTGGGGGTTAAACCACCAGAGGGTTACCGAGCACAGCTGTGTCTGCAGCTCACCGCTCCCACAGGGTATGGGTCAAATGCGGAGAACAACTTTCACACACCTCGGTGCATGACAAATAGTGGGACTTCAACTTTATGTCTTAATCACTAGCTTTTGTCTTAGTCAGTAGTTTAGGTCTTAATCACTAGCTTAGGTCTAGTCAGTAGCTTAGGTCTAGTCAGTAGCTTAGGTCTAGTCAGTAGCTTATGTCTTAGTCAGTAAAATACATCAGTCAGCTCCATGCATAGAGTCCATTCCCCATGACACTTTCAACTTTTGATGAGCTGTGGGACATCCTTTGAACCCTGCTGTGCTGTGTGCAAGGCAGCCATTTCCTACCAAGAGGTGCATTTATTTCATAAAAATATTTTCCATTGAATTCTTGTGAAATATGTTATTTTCTATATGTCCCAAAACCACCTCCTTGAAGCGCAAAAAAACTTTTTTCAATAGCTGCAAGTTTTTTCTTAATTGTGGTTTTTCCATTAAGCGAATTTGTTAGTAAATCCAATTTGCGCAACTTCATAGTCATTGAAACACAGCTATGGAGAGAAGTCGCATCATAAGGGGAGTGCAGGTGTGTCTCGCAGTTCTCAAGAGGCTTATACGGCCACCACAAGTTAGGTAGCTGAAAATGGAACGTACGATTGAATAGCACAATTGTCGTAAGTGTCTTGTGAGGTATTTGTAGTGCCATTCTAAGTTGCACACTTTTACATTGGTAATTCGGTTGTACAATGTTACACCACAAGTCATCAGTAAGGTGCAGGGACAGGACTCTTATGATCACGTATGGTGCACGTTGGAATCATAGTATGTATTTGAAACACGGCCAGTATGAAAATTCACTTGTCATCAAATGGTCCCACCCCCACTAAAGGGAATTGTCAGATGTGAAATATGAAAGTTGCTGTGAGTATAGAATCTAACCACATAAATGAAAAAGGTTTTTAAGCCTCAGGGAAAGACGATGGGAAAGTTGGTCTGTTTTACATTGAAATGAATGGGAACCCATTTGTAGAACAAAATACCGAGTGGTAACACTTTAAATTGTCCTGGCTTTTGAACCTGACAAAGTGATTTTCTTGAAGATATATTATTATTGGTGTGAATGTGAATGTTAATAAAGTCATAATACACTGCAAAAAAGCACAAGATGCTATAACTGCAGTAAAATGTAAATGATCCATTCAATAATAATTGCATTTCAGGTCTTTTTAACATGCTTCCTTTAACATTTTACTTGTGATGGAGGTAATGTAGAAAAAAAATTAAGATTAAAATTATTTTTCTCAGTATTTCCTTATACTCAAATTGATGTGAATGTGGAGCTTGAATCTGGATCAAAACTTTACAGCTGGATAGTTCTGTTATTGCTCATTTACCACTTATATAAACTTTGGGTTGTGGGGGGCTGTAAGATAGCGGGGCTACACATTCTCATTCCTAAGTCATCACATATCCATAGTTAAAGATCCCTTCCTGTCTTTTCTTGACATTTTGGGTGCTCCTAACTTGTACTTTCTGTCGTTTTCAAGCATATTTTTAGGATCTTCCTATGCTTAT
>NW_023419555.1:0-2040 GCF_002922805.2 Oryzias melastigma
ATGACCTACATTACTTCACCTTTGAACTACTCTGTTTAAATAAGATTGCATTTTTTTATTTTATTTGCCTTAATTTCTGCATTGAGGACGTTAAGTGAGCAAAGAATGATAGAACTTGGTGTAAAAGTTAAAAAACAAAATATTCACAACAAATCAAAATAGGACTACAAAAATGACAAATGTAATAAAAAAAAAAATCAAAGTGCCACAACCTGTACAAGAAACGTCAATCCACAGCCAAACATGACACTATTATTCTTTAATTTACCAGAACCACAGCAGTCAATCGTCTGAAAGAAACTGTGTAATTTGATTTCGCAATTTAATATCCAGAAAAGTGATCAAGAAATAATTTAACTTTAACCCGTGTGAAGTTTTTAATAAGCATTATGTTATTCAGGTCTATTAGATACATTTACAAGTTTTTCTAAAGAAGTCCCTTTTGACTTGTGAAAATAAAGATAGAAACCGTATCAAACCAAAGAAACAACCTTTCCCAACCATCTTGAGGGAAGGAAGACTCCCCTTTGTCAGGACTCGTCCCCACATACAGCGTGTGACGGACAGACGGACAGACAGACGGGATCTAAAGGAAGGTAAAGGGGAGCTGTGGGTGGTGGATCAGCTTGCCATTCCTTCCTTGGCTGCCACAAAATCTCCCCGATCGCCTCAGAAATTCAGGCTTCACTGACTCCTGGCAGACCTGCAGGCATCGGCGGACCAGCACATGAGCTTTTATCAGCTTCGGCCCAGATGGCGCAGTGTCCTGACACCTCAACTGATGAGGGGAAGGAAGGAGAGCAATGAAGAGAAGACGTAGAGGAAGAGCAGACACAGGCTGTGTGGGTATGTGTGTGAGAGAGCAGGAAGCATCAAGAAAAATAAGAAAAAGTTACGTTTTTATCTAGTTAAGCTTAAAAAACTCATTTATAGTCAAATGTAATCATTTTAGAAATTAATTTGTAGTCCCTTTCAAATTACTTAATTTATGTGTATCCATGTTTCTAACATTGTCTCAACTCACTCTAGTTTGTTGCACTTTTGCCTCATCATAATTCTTATTCAGCGTAATTAAAGAGAATCTTATGTAGTTTCATGTTTTATTGGCTCTAAGGATTTTATTGGCTTCAAATAAACCAGTTTAATGGTAAAAACCAAAGTTTTAGGATTGTTTATGGACAAAAGCTTTCGCTGGATGATCACTTGAAACGGAGACAGTTTTACAGGATTTAGTATTAAAAAGCAAACAAAGCATTTACTATTATTTAAAATCTTCTTTACCCTACAGGCATAACAAGCGGTCAACGACCTTAATATTTCATGTGGGCGACCTGCGTGCCCCATTCAGGTTTGGAGGTCTTGTACGCATAGATTTTTCTTTTTGAATAGTTGAAACAAAACTCACTTTCATTCAAAACTCACTCAACTGTCTCCAACTCTTATAAACATCATTAACATAGTTTGTGTGGTTGTTGAAATGATAGTTTAAATGTCACTTGTTTTTTTTCCTGCAGATCACTTCCTGCCCCATTCAGGTTGGTGAGTTTTTCCCTCACTGACGCCCCATATCCACCCGTAAGGGTAGTTGAGACTAAGGCATAATGCTAAAAACAAAAAACCCAAAATGGTTTGGACCATTATGGGAGTGCCCTTAGCAAACTTCAAGTAGAGAAAAGACAGGTGAAACCTAATACACTATTATGCAAATACATGCAGTATCTAAGAGTGTTCAGTTTCAGATAAATCTTGATATCATGAGTTGAGCTTTAGTATTCCCCACAGGCAATAGAGTCCAATTCCCTCTCAGTGATAAAGCGAGTTCAAAAAGGTAACAGACTCTCCCTATTTCATTCTCCTGCGTTCTCCTTGCCGTTCCACTTTGCGATTGTTTAGATCAATTTTGCAGTGGATAATTCCTGCTGCGCTGCTCGCTACCCTCCCATGAAATTGCCAATGAGGTTGCCTTCAGTTTGCAAAGGAAGAGGAGGAGAGATAAATGAAAGAGAGGCAAGCGAGAAAGGGGGCGATGGGACGGAGCCC
>NW_023419555.1:2079-2725 GCF_002922805.2 Oryzias melastigma
CAGCATCACAGAGATGCAAAATAAATAAATAAAGGTGGGAGGGGGTGCAGACAAAAGGGAACAAGGTAGAGGAGAGTCAAAGGCCTAAAGCACTCTTCACACAAATACATCTGTTGATTGCTGGTGATTCAAAGACGACACGCCCCGGGGGGGACAGCACTGTCAGGACGCATGTTCATCACAGCCTCAGACCTGGAAATACTCGCTATGGCAACTGCAGTGTACTGTGAGAGGTCTTAAACTGGAAGATAAAAAGAGACGACTCTCTATGGCAACATGTATATTTACTGAAAATGGTGGTTATGGCAGCATGAATGTTACGTTTATAGCCCGGTTTTACCTTCTTTAAAGGCCAAAATGCTTTAAATCCCATTCACCTGTGCACACACACACATGTATTGATGGTGCATAAGACTGAGTGACTCCACCCCCTTTGGGGTTCCAAATAGGAAGCCAAACCCCCTTAGACTTTTATTGAGACATAAATTATCGCGTGAGTTGGTTTGTGCTTTATCGCAAAATGATGATTTAATGGAAACAGGGTCATTTCCAATCATTGTTTTTTTTAAAAATTCCTAGAATTTAGATAAAGTTTTTTTTAGGATTTAGGAAGATAAAGGCATTATTTTTTATTACTGAAGTACCG
>NW_023419556.1:0-2724 GCF_002922805.2 Oryzias melastigma
ATACACTGAAGGCATATGACAATAAAGCTTCTCTCTCTCTCTCTCTCTCTCTCTCTCTCTATATATATATATAAATAATTGTTCTGCACAAAGTTTTTTTAAATGTTTCTTTACCAATTTTATTCAACTGATGTAATTGTTTTGATTCTTGTTGCCAAAGAAATGAATATTTTATTGTTTTGTGATTCCTATAATGCCTTCAAAAAGGCTTTTTAGCTAAAATATTTATTATTTAGGTTATGTAATAATATCAAATTAACAGTATTCCATTTTCCAACAAGTTTTCAAATAAATTGTTTTGTTTTAATATTTCTAAAATAACAATGGCTAAAGATTAAAAATCAAAATAGTAAAAACTGGAAAAATTACTAACTTGCTAATTGCTCACCTTCGTTTTTTCTTTATTTTTCTGGCTAGCTGGAAAACTTTTTCCTTTTTTTTTCTTTTTCTTTTATGTAACTGTATTTTCAAATGTTTACTCTCTTTTCTGCTAACCAGTAACTAGCAAATTGATTTTAGTTGTTTCAAAGATTTTTTTTAATGGGACCGTTTTAATAAGCTAATTAGCTTAGCTGACACAATAGCCTAAACAAAAGTGTATTTTAAGAAAAATCAATAAATGCAAACAGAAAAAAAGACCAAAAAATTTACATTTCTCATAAAACATGTTAAAAACAAACAAAATAAATTGTTACAGAAAGACTGTGAATCATAAAACAAGTTTCCTGCTAGCTAGCTAACTTTTTGTACAAGAGCTTTAGTTAAGCTAATGAGTGTCTGGAAAGAAAACTACTTGTTTTATCAAATGGTGAGGAGGAAAGAATTTTTAACACATAGCTTAATTCGGCTTTTGTTTGTTTAAACATAAATGTGATATAAAAATGTAATTTCTTTTAAGCTAAATGTTGCTAGCTTATAAAAATGTCCACACCGGCATTGGTGAAAAATCTATTAATGGAGGGGGAAAAAAAGAAAAAAATACTTACATTTTTTATAAAACATGTTAAAAAAAGGTGAGTAATTCAGCACGTTTGTGAATCATAAACATATTTTTCTGCTATTTCAGCTAACGTTTTTGTACATGAGGTTTAGCTAATGAGTCATTGAAAACAAAACTTTATTCGTTTCATCAAATGGTCAAGAGGGAAAAAAAATCTTTTTACACCTAGAATGATTTAACTTTTGTGTGGATGATTAAACTTACATTTAATATAAAAATATAATTTTTGTGTTTATTTGCTAAATCTTCCTAGATTATTATAAAAATGTCATTTTTTAAAAGAGCTAATAGAATGTAGCTTCCGAACAAACGACACAATAAGTGGCCATTTTAATCTGTTTTTTGAAAGATTTTTGAATACATTTTTGACATATTCTCAAACTTTGGTTTTAAAAATATACTATTTTCCAACCAGTTTGGACTGAAAAACATGGAAAACATAAATTTATTTGAAAATCTGTATATTGTGTAAGAATTTCTTTAGTGGACTTGTGCGTGTTGGATTTCCAGGTTGGAATGGGCAGTGAGGCGGCTAATGGAAGCACTGTGGATTATTCATGCTGACTCCGTTTCTCATTACAGTGTCCAGTTGCAGCTTGTAGATTCATTCTGCTGTGCTTGATCACATGACACTAAAAAAGGAAAGAAAAACAAACCCAAAACAAACAACCAACGTTTCTTAGAATCTCAGTTGCTGGACTGGTTAAGCACTGTGTATATTGGGATGTATATTTGTTTAAGTCGGTACGTAGATTTCTATAGAGCTCTACTTCTGTTCAGGATCTGTTTGTGTGTTTGCAGGCTGGGAGTGATGGAGAGGTCATCGGAAACTGTCCCTTTTCTCAACGCATTTTCATGATTCTCTGGCTAAAAGGAGTAGTCTTCAACGTCACCACTGTTGACCTGAAGAGGTATACGTCTTGAGTACATTTTCCGTGAAGAATTCCTCGAGTAATCCATTCTTTATTAGCTATACTAGATACATTTATATGCATTTTTGATGTAAAAATGATGTATCCGCCATACTACTTTCACTTCTCATCTTCTCAACAAGCTATTTTGGTTGAAGCCCCACTAGGGGTATCATTGTGGGGTCAACAAAGAACTGTGTCACCTATGTCAAGATATATCTAAAGTATCATAATGAATAACAAAAGCTCCTCGCTCATGTATGGTTTTTCTCCAGCTTTTAATAGTCAAAAAACAAGCTTCATAGTGTTGTGAAGCCCAGTGATGGACTGGCTATCGTTACAAGTTTAAGGAAACCTTAAAAAAAACTTAAATTATCCCATAAAGTACTTGTCATTGCACACAAAGATTAATAAATTGCCACAAACAGAAACCTATTTTTTCAGCAGACTACTGGCCACTTGTGTTACAGCTGGCGGGTAGTGTGCAGGATGGACTCATCAGTTCCAGAAGGTCAAAAGATTTAACCCTTTAATAGAGGAGCTTCAGCTCCAATGTTTACAGTCTTTAACTATTGTAACATCCGTTTACGCTGTTAGCATAACTCCACTGAGTTCTGATGTGGAGCATGTAACACTGTATAGCGGTGAAGTGCTTCAGTAATTGACGTAAATCAACTGATTCTGTCAAATAGTAAAGTGTTTTACTAGCTTTATATTCCTAAAATGTTACATATTGGTGAAAAGCTGACATAAAAACCCACTTTTCTTTGATTTATGTTGATCACGTAAACAGTCAGAGATAACGTCATTGCA
>NW_023419557.1:0-241 GCF_002922805.2 Oryzias melastigma
TTACAAAAATGAATACAATAAAAGGACGTTTAAGAAAATATATGACTGAAACTGTTCGGTCATGGACTACAGTCATTTAAACTTGTTGAAAATTACCCATTTTTACTGATATAATAACAGATAACGTCAGCAGGATATCAGCTCTCTGTTCATCCCAAAGGGCCTTGATTCATCACTGAGTAGTTTGGAACATGAAAGATCATTACAAACCTTTTTCTTTGAATTTATTTGATTCTATGGA
>NW_023419557.1:292-2724 GCF_002922805.2 Oryzias melastigma
GGAGTCCAGATTAACAGTGGAAAGGAATTGATTGGGGTCACTATAAAGCTGTTAGCCTTTTATGAAAGTCTTGCCTCTTCAACTGTCTCCACCAATCATTCTTGGAGGATAGATCATGTATCATCCAACTGACCAATCAGGAGTGATTACGACTTTACTTCCTTGTTCTGATTAAGCCGTAAAGTCTCTCAGTAAAAAAACAAACAAACAGTTAAAGCCATTAAAGCTAGAGTTTAAGGGTGTAGCTCCCCGCAGGATCCAGTGTCAGACCGTTTAAAAGGTAAAAAAATAATGAAGCTCAGAATGTAAGTCTGTTTGTTTTCCACGTCATTTTTACTACATCTCCCATAATGCATCGGGCAAAAGTGACAGGGTCTTTGCACTAGATAACAGGCATCAAGCAGTCTGCTCTCTTGGTTTTCAGATCTCCTTGATGAAATTAGAGGTTTGTATTTATTATTAGCATGCCCAACTCATCTTTATAAAAAAAAAAAGAACTGTTTCTTATAATGTCTGGATTGAAAGACTAATTCTGTAATGTTAGGTTTTGACTGTAATAAAAAAAACATTACAGTTGCTCTGATGCAAACCTTGTTTATAAGGAATATATTCTTGTATATACTTTGTTTATTTGTTTTCTTATATCATTTTATATTATTATTATTTTGTGAGGGTAGAATATAATTGTATGTTCGATTGATTGATAGATTAATTGATTGATTTATTTAAAGCATAGATTGTGAAAAATACAGGACGAGACACATTAACAAAATAAAATATTTCAAACTCATTACAGAAATAATTAAATGTTTTGATTAGAAAAAGCACTCTGATGTCAAATTCGGTTAATTAATTTTCATTATTATTAAGGAAAATCAAGTAGAGTTTAACACCAATGGTGATAAGAACAGCTCAACGACTGTCTCGCTGTAACTCTGCAGGTTTCCTGAAGGGTCACCCATCGCTGTAGCAAAGTTTAAGTGTTAGATTTTGGTTTCTTTTCTTTTCCCTTTTTGTCCTCAGCGGTCTTACACGTTCACGAACGTGGTCCACGCGGGCTCAGCAGGTGTTCTCCACACCGGAGCAGCGCGGTCACGCATGTAGTGGCGGGGAAGAGACTCTTCTTCTGTTCTTCTACTGTTCATTAGCGCTTATCTACCACCTGCATTAGGGAGAACGTTGGAGCAAAAAGTCTTTCTGTAGACTTTTGTTTTCACAACTCTGTCCTTTTAAATGTCTGACTTAAAAACCTGGGTAGCAAAGCGCGCTCAAATTCCTGCCCTCCAGATTTGGAGGCCAGGAATTTTGGTGTGTGCGCGTTTATATTGACTATTCGTTGAAAGTGTGCACTTGATTGCCAGTGTGGAAGCACCTTAAAGGTTCACGTTTTGTGCACATTCCATTTTTGTGTTTTCTTTTTTAATCCTCAAAATAAAATGACATCAAAAATCGGATTTCTTTATTTCATTTCTTTAATTTCATCATGTTACGGCCCTGGGCCGTTTGGGTCTGCTACTGCTGCATGTCCCTTTGCTCCTCCTCCTGCACAGGTGCTGCTGTTACTCAATCAGAGGATGGAGATAAAAGATCCACCTTAGAGGTGCTAGGCATTTAAATTTATGTGGCTCCAGACATACTTGTTTTTTATTTTTTTGGTATAAGTGGCTACTTTAACATTTTGGGTTGCTGACCTCTGATCTAGATGAACAGAAAGTATACACTTTAAGCGCTGCTGCGGTGCTGGCAGACGAGTACGCGTTAACTCACACAACCTCCTTTCTAGTTGCAAACCAACCCAGAGCATCGGCCGTTTCTCAGCCTGCTCATGATAAATTTGCCAAAACAAACAAAACCAGAGAACGCTTATACTGCCACAACACTGGACACGTCATGTCCAACTGCAACCTCTTCAAAACAGAACCCAACAGAGTTCTGCCAGTCCAAAGGGGGCCGGCGTAATCCTGAAATCGGCTAAAGGCACAAAAAATCCAGAAACTTAATTCTTCACAGGAAAGATTGAGACAGAACACTGAGAACTTTCTCATTTTCTTTATTTCTTTATCCATCTCTTCGTTAATACATTTTTACTAAACCTTTCCTTCACTAAACTGTTATTTTATATTTAGACAATATTGAAATTAATCACATAAAAAGTGTAAAAAGAATTACAGATGTGGAAAAATATGTTTCCATTGTTCTCATGGTAACACACATACTTAGACATCAGTGTTTCAGCATAAACCACAATAACAATGGTTACCTTAACAATATAAAAGCACAAAATTCAACAAATAAAATCAATATTAACATTTATTTAAAATTATGTATTGCTGTAATAATTAGAAAAATATTTCTATTTACAAGTGCATTTCATGATTTTTTTTTTTAAATATAAATTCACTTACAGTGTTCCGGTGCTTATTTGCTTTTCA
>NW_023419558.1:0-2724 GCF_002922805.2 Oryzias melastigma
CAGAAGATAGGAATAAAGCTGCTGCTCTACAAAGAATATATTTTTCATATTTGACAAAAATTATGTGCTTACAGTAAAAAACATGTAAGATAAGCATTTAGAGGATTCGCTTTTCTTTTGATTCCAACTTATGTTTTGAATAATGCTGTTTGGAGTCATCTGTCACAACTTTTTACCATTAGAGTTAAATAAATCCATATATAACCAACCAGAACAACAAACACAAAGATTATCAAACCTGCAGGAAAGTAAAAATCCTGAATCAGATCTACTCTTAAATCCCTTTGTTTTTCTCATCCTTGTACACTGATTCAGACCATTGTTAGTGGGGATCACCGTCTACTGTAGCTTCAGACGGATAGCTTTCTTTGGTAATCACATTCTGGGGGTGGGGGTGTCAGACAGATTGTAACACATTTAGCAGGATTTAGGATTATCAGTCTAACCCATTTTTGCAAAACTAAACCTTTTTGAAATCCTTAAATGTTTATGACTAACAGTAGCATTTCAATGTTTTGATGCTGGAACAAAACTTTATTAAATCATAAAAAATGACCATTTATATGTACCACATTGGTCTCTATGGTTAGCAAATGTTAGAAGTCACGTAGAACCCACTGTCAAATGAAAACGCTTGGACTTTTCAGGCTACTCTATTTAAACATTAGTCTGAATGAAATAGTAGGACTTTGAGGAAGGAATTTTTGTGTAGCTTTCTAAAAGCCAAAAATACCAAAAATAAACGATAAAATCTGTGAAAAGAACTCAGATCTATCCTTACTCTCTTTATAAAGTGTTAAAGGAATAAAAGTCATAAAACATGTAGTTAGTTAGGAAAAAGTAAGCAGAAAGTGAGCGCTGCATATTCTAGCTAGGCTTCCTCCGGTCCGTGAAAAAGAAGTTCAACACTGGCAAGACGTATTTTGAAATGTACGTGCGAATAATAACTTTTCTTTTTTTATGTGTGACGACAACAATATTAGCCTTGAATGCACTTAAAATATGGGAGAACAATGCAGCAATGTCCATCTTGGACATATTACATTGGATCAAAAGTGGATTTCCATCAGTTTTTTTGCTGTCGCACATAAATACATGCAAATAACATCAGCCATGTTTTAAAACATTAACATATATGGTTGGGTCTGAAGTCCCCCATATCCTTATGTTCACCATTTTCTACTCGAAATTTCCCAGAAGTCTTTGCGAAAAACTAGTGTGCATTGATGCTCACTAGATTAGCGAACATAGACCACAATGCATTGCAGTCAAACAATTTCGAACAAAAAAAAATGTGTTTAAATGTAATATTTGAATAATCATCCACATTTTCATCATCAGAACACAGTGGAGTCATAAATAAACATTGTGAAATGTTCGTATTTATTTGATTTTCACTTTGTGAAATCTATTTTGTCAGATCAAGTGTTTAAAAAAACAAAAGAAAAGTAGTGAGCATTGTGTCCGAATTACCTTTAAAATCCAGAATACTATATAGTCCTTTACTATGTAGTTTTTTAGTAGTAAGGGATTAGGGGGGGGGAATCCAGACACAACCATAGTTTTATACATCATCAATGAACCAAATTATCATGCTACCCGCTAACACTTTATTAAAATGCGATCGCTATCCTGTGATGATTCCTCTCGTTCGGATTATTTTGTTGTCATGGTTTTTGCGGTTGATTGCAAAACATTGCCCCCCCTTTTGTGATTCTTTGCGTACTTATTCTGACCTTTTCAGTTGCATCATAATGTGCATGTGTGTCACATATTATGTTACGTGATAGGGCTCTAATGGTCCGGACCAATCGCAGGGTTATACGCCATCAAGTCGCAGTCCTACACCTACAACTGCATTAGCGCTCATCATCATCCATCAAAGGAGACGTTGGCGTCTTATTTAGGCCATGGAGCAGCACGTTGGAGCGCCTACGGTCGAACCAATTTTGGGAAATGATGGTTGGCGATTTTACAGAGGAGCTGTGGACATCCTTGAAATGTTTTTTCCAGAATCAGGTTTTCAGGAGGATCTAGGGGCTGGGATAGCTTAGCTTAGCTTAGCTTAGTCTGTGGAGTTTAGTTTAGAAATCAGCAATTGTTTATATTTATATGAAAGCTTTGCAGCATTCACACTATTGATCCTCCCACTCCTTTCCGTACATTTTCGGCACGTAAAAACTCGCACTTTCAGCAATCTATCAAAATGTTCTGTTTGTTTGGGACATTACTGCTTATATTTTTCTTATATTTTTGGTATTCATTAACTTTTAGTTTTTGCAATATTGAGCAAAATATGACCCATAGGAAATGAATAAGAAAGTCTTCAAATTTCTAAGTTTTAAGTAGATTAGCAACAAGCCTTTAAACATATTGGGCTATCTTTTAATGTTTTATAGTAATTTTCCAAAAATTTTGAGTTTATCTAATATTTTAGCAACATGTTAATTTTGTCTAATTTGTTACCTACTAAGGTTTTTATAGGCTAATTGTGAGTTTAGGTTCTATTTTAGCAACAGGATAATTTTTTCTGCTAATTTGTTATCGGAGTTTTGTATAGACTTAAGTTAGCTTCTATTTTAGCAACAGGATAATTTTTTCTGCTAATTTGTTATCGGAGTTTTGTATAGACTAGAGTTAGCTTCTATTTTAGCAACAGGCTAACGTATTGACTAATTTAGTTTATTGAGGAATTTTAGGCTATTTTTGAATTTAGCTAGTATT
>NW_023419559.1:0-2720 GCF_002922805.2 Oryzias melastigma
TTAATCGCGGATTTTCTCATACGTGCCTTTCCACACCGCGCGCAGGCATCCCTTATCGCCCTCTAACTCACCGGCGAGCTAAAACAGGCCCGGCGCTAGGACCTGGAGAGCTCCTGTACCCTAACCCGGCTCCGGTTCGCGTCCAGTACCACGTCTGGTGGTACCGGCTTGCATCCGGCGCCGCTTTCCCGAGAGCTGTGGACCCCCGATGTTCCGAACAGCAAGTGCACCGGGGGACGTTTAAAATGTAGTTTAAACAATGCCAGTTATTTGTAGATGAAAAGATAAATCTCAGCTTTGAGTGTGTGGCCCGTCCCTCTTTCGCAGTGCGAAAATATGCAAAATATCCCAAAGTTCTGGAGGTTTAAGTGTGATCCAGCCCCAGCATAGCGGTCTGTCTGCCGGCATATTCATGCCGTGAGCTCCGCTGGACACGTCGATGCATTGAGCTGCAGCCAGAGAACGCGGCGGCAGTAACAGACTGTCAAACTATCCACAGTGTATCCCGCTTTTCTCAGTCTTTAAGGTTTTAAAAAACAAAGGTTAATTAGAAATGATAAATCTCTATTTCATTTATTACTGCAGTTCAGCAGAGGAGGAAAAGATTTGGTCCTGACAAAAAATGAACATGAAAGTGTTATGGAAATTTTATTTTTTATGGTTTTTATTTTATTTTACTGAACGTTGATTGAAGTTTTGAATTTAAAATGCCCTTCACTTGCACTTGGGCTTTTGTTAGGCATTTTATGTTACAGCCTTTTATTGTTAAGAAAGTTTATCTCAATACAATGTTACAAAATAAAGTATTTCTGATGAAAACTATTAATTCTTGTTTTTATAATTAATGTAGAACTGCTAAATTCCACGAAGCACACATTTTTTTTTCTTAAAAAAAAGGCCACAATTTAATTTGCAATTAATCGCGAGTTAATTATGGACAACGCGATTAATGGCGATTAAAAATTGTGATCGCCTGACAGCTCTTGTATATATATATATATATATATATATATTATTTTGAGTCTTAATTTTGTCTGAGGCAAATCAAAATGAAACTCATTACAGTTCAATCAAACTGGGCATTTTAATGAATGAAGTGTTATACTACATACTTACAAAGAAAATATTTTAAAACAAGAATTTAGATAGTTTTATTCTTTATTTATCTTTTTTGATTTATTTTACTGTTCATTTTGTAAAACAGAAATAAATTGTTTTTATAAAAAGCCAAAACAAATTTTCCACGTGAACCAGGAATTGTAGCTCATTTACCCTTTTGGTAAATTTAGATTTTAAGACTGTCTTTATTTATTTTTTTGTTACTACACTATATGTTCTATCTTGCAGATCCCGTGTCTGTGTTAACGGTGTCTCAGCAGTGTTTGTCACCAGAACAGAAGAAAGTCAGCTGCTCTTTTGAAGGAGATGAAGCAGAACTCTCTCTGACTTGGAACGATGTCTTACTTCTACAATCTAACAAACACAGTCAGTTTCTCAGCAGAGACACATCTGAAAGATCCAGAGTGTTTAATGTTTTTATCATCATATATGGACAGCTTCTTGGAAACATCACATGCAAAGTCTGGAACAACATCAGCAGAGATGAGGAAGTTTTTACCATCACTGCTTGCAATGGTGCAAGCAATGCAGTTTGTGGTGCAGTATACATTTTCCACAGAGAAATATTGTGTAAATTCAAATCAATAGTTTGTTTCTAAATCTAATGTTTTTTTTTTCTCTCTCCAGATTCACCACCATCTTCAGTTGCTGTGGTCGCCACAGTTAAAGTTGTACTACTCTTAGCTTTAGTTGCTTTGAGCGCCATTCTACTGAAACTTTGTAGAAAACAAAGATCTATGGTCATCAGTCCAGGTAAGTCACTTGGACAGAACCCTTAAAATTATGGAATCAAAACAGCATATTTAAACATCGATTTATTTTTCTCCNCATTTTCCACAGAGAAAAATTGTGTAAATTCAAATCAATAGTTTGTTTCAAAATCTAAATATTTTTTTCTCCCTTCAGATTCACAACCATCTTCAGTTGCTGTGGTCGCTACAGTGGCTACAGTTGTACTACTCTTAGTTTTTGCCGCTTTGAGCGCCACTCTACTGAAACTTTGTAGAAAACAAAGATCTATGGTCATCAGTCTAGGTAAGTCACTTGGACAGAACCCTTAAAATTATGGAATCAAAACAGCATATTTAAACATCGATTTATTTTTCTCCAGGTGACACAACAACTGAAGTTATCTACACAATTGTTAAAGTAAAAATAAAGAATAGAAATGTGATGTGAAATGATGTGCCGCTTTGCTCTCAGCACCAACTGCCTGTAAATAAATTCTTCTTTCAAAACTGAGTAAGATTGTACATTTGTCATACAATTTCCTTTTATATTTTTTATACATTTTAAATTTTGCCTTTAAATGATAAAAATGGCATCTGTAGTTTAACCATGTAAACATATGTTAACAGCTTTTTCCTCTCAAAATTAACCAGTCGGAGAAAAATTGACATTGATATTTTTTTTTGCTTGCCTTTTTTGTGTACTTGCACTGATAGATATATAAGGAAAAAGAAAACCAAAATCAAAAATAGAATACACTTTAATAATAAAAAAGCACAAACTAAAAATAGTCAGTTTTATTTAATACATTAGGTAAATTAGAATGACATCCACCATGTTTTAAGACAAATCATTTTGTCTTTTTTATTTAC
>NW_023419560.1:0-387 GCF_002922805.2 Oryzias melastigma
GGAGCCCTGGTGTGAACCTGCAGGGACACCGGAAGCCAAAGAGGAGCAGTATGCAGCTGCCCCTTCAGAGCCACTGTCTCCACCTGCAGCGGTTCCCCTGTGCGCGCCACCCCAAAAGAGTGAACTCTACCGTACCAAACGTGGCAGAAAGCCTCCTGATAAACTAAACTTGTAAACTGATTGCATCCAGTGACAAGTTGAAGTTAGGGACAGACGTGGTACAGACGTCTGATGGAAGTGATGTGCTGGTAACCTCTCCTTCTTAAGATAGTTCATTTGATAAAAATCTGAAAAGTATACGTATGATTTTTGGATTCAATGTTCACAGGACCAAACTAGAAAATGTTTTTGAGTTTCACGCTAAGAGCACAAGGATAGCCATTTATT
>NW_023419560.1:440-2717 GCF_002922805.2 Oryzias melastigma
TGTTATTGTTATTCATCTCTTTATTTTATTACTGAGAAAGGGGGATGTAATGTACGGAGAATTAAACTATCGCTTTTATAATTGTCCTTACTGCTATCCGTAGTGCTGTTTTACGGCTGTCGCAAACACAATAAAACACGCTCTCCACACGAAGCTCCCGCCTCGTCAATGTCTCTGGAAACTTTACCGTTTATCAATAATATTAAATACATTACATTATTGTCATAACAAAATTAAAAAAAAAAAAAACATCTGTGTGCACACTCCCTGGCCTCTTCTTCTTGTACCTGGTCGTCTCCCCAGCAGAAGATCGCTTTATTCACCCTCCGACAGAGAGAAGCTGCAACCACAGTCAGAAAAGAAAACAGAAGAAAGTTTTCTGTCCAGAAACAGGAGATCACCTTTACACCATCAGGACTCACAATCACCTTCAACAATGTGGACTAGAATAAACTTCTGTCATCTAAATGTCCTTCAATAGTTAAAGAATCAGAGAAATCTTCAGTCCTGCAGGGATCGACCTCCACACTACAACCATCAGAAATGACAGAATCTGGGATCAAGAAAGAGATTCTAGAGAGATCACTGATATTAGATCTACTGATCAATGTAATCCTGTTACTATGAATGCAGATGATCATGATGGAACACTGACTGAACACGTCTGGAAATCTTCACTAATAAAAACTCATGAATTCATTTCCTGATTGGATTTGGAATCAAAGCCACTCAGAAATATTTTAGTCACAAACAAACATCCATCCATCCATCTTCTTGACCGCTTCTTCCCTCTTGGGGTCGCGGGGTGCCGGAGCCTAACCCGGCTGCTGATGGGCGAAGGCGGGGTACACCCTGGACAGGTCGCCAGTCTGTCGCAGACAAACAAACATCTGAACACAATTATCAACCTGAAAACGTCTCAGAAACAAACATCTGAACACAATTATCAACCTGAAAACGTCTCAGAAACAAACATCTGAACACAATTATCAACCTGAAAACGTCTCACAAACAAACAAAAACTAGAATGAGTTTATAATTCCTGTCATGTAAATGAGAGATTTATATCATAATTACATTTATTAATAGATGTTTATGCTCATTTTAATAGCTGTATTATCAATAGATGATCATTATTTAATAAATACAATGAATGATTCACATTAAGTTTTTATTTTTGAGGCAATTCACTGATAAATGAATCAAAGTTATTATCGTTTAATAAATTAACTTTATATGGTGTGTTTTGGGTTGTTTAATGTCACGACTGGGGACAGAACAAGGTTTCGATTTAGAGATTTTGCCTGCAGCCAATGAATCTTGTTCCACACCTGTATGCGGGAGGCTGTAGAGGCGGAAACTGTCCGACAGTAGAGGTTGGGCGGCGTCTGTGAGATATATAAAACCAGAGTCGTCGTCCTCTCCTGTCAGTCGTGTTTCATGATGTTTCCCTCACATCTCGTGTCTGTTTCTGCTTCTTCTCTGTGGATTTTAACGTTTTCCTGGTTGTTGTTCTGTAAACATGTTGAAGGTAAGTTCATCAATGTTCTGTTCTGAACTTCTACCAGATTCTGAGGAGGTTTTATGTTTCAGTTTTTAGAGTTTGTGTGAGGAACAGACTTTTAGTCTGATTTATAAACAGAAAATGATCTTCTAACTAAACTACAGAATGTAAAGTTGTCATTTATCTGATTTACAGTAAATCCTCCAAATTCCTGTTTCAAGCTGTCAGAAAGTCTGTGTTCTGATCTTTTTATTCTGAAACTAAACCTTCAGAGTTCAGGGTTTACAGAACTGAAGCGAGTTACTGTGGTTAATGCAGGAAGGTTTTCCGACATGAAACCATGGGGGCGTGTCTACAGCTATTGAGAACGATAGTTAAGGCGCACCGGGTTTCAGTGTATGTTGCACTCTCACGTCACCTGTCAATCATCGTGACAAGAGGCGTGTTTGAGATGACTCGAGTCTCTCCTGGATCGTCACAGAGACCAGGCGGGGTCTGATACTTGTGAACTGTAGGTTGATGGTTATTTCCTGCGGAAACCACCAGATGAAGAGACTAAAGTGTCTCAACTTAACTTTAGTTTTCAGTACAGTTTAGTTTCAGTTTTTACTCGTTTCACTTCAGTTTTTATTGTTTAAATGTTTTTATAGTTTTCAATTTTATCAACTTAACTTTTAATTTCTTGTTGAATTTAAATTAAAATCTTTTTATTTTATCCATCCATCCAACCATCCATCCATCTTCTTGTCCGCTTCTTCCCTTTCGGGGTCGCG
>NW_023419561.1:0-2714 GCF_002922805.2 Oryzias melastigma
CCTGCACTCGTTCCTAATCATCCACAGAGTAGGTTAGAGTGCACGCAATTTACAGAGTACTTAACAAACTGGAACAACTAAAAAAATTATCAAATAAGAGTCAACATTTCTAAACTATAAATATACTTAAAAAAAGATTAGAAATATGTTGACTAACTTAAAGTAAAAAAAAATGATCTTTTTTATATTCCAATAAATACTTTTTTAAAGTTAAGTTAAATAACAAAACAAAATGTTGTCATTTTTTTCCTCTTTTCTCCCCATTTGTTTCTCAATAAACCTAAAATTCGATGCATTTATATTTAAATTAAATCCAGATTCCTCAATTAGACTCAGGTGAGGCAAAGATTGGTGCATGCAACTCAGTACAAAGCAGGTGTCTTAACATGATTTTTAAAATGTTGTATTTTTCTGAGTTTCCTAGTCCATGAGTAAAGCCTCACATGTCCCAGGAATGGGTGGACCAAAGGCCAAATCTCCAGTATCATTTTTTAAAAAAATTTTGTTCTCAAATTCCTAATTTTTCAGTAATTTTAAAGCATTTTTTTAGGATCTTCCTATGATTTTATTTTCCATTTTAATAGAAAACGAATCTAATTTATCATATGTTGTCATATTTTGATCTATTTTTAGACTTTTAGGTTTAGTTCTGATTTAATACAAGTAATTATTATGATGCAGACAGAAACATTTTGTTGTTTTTTATGTATATTCAGGGACTAACTTTAGATTTTTACCACATTTTTCAATTAAAATGTGATGAATAATTCCAGGATGCTTTGATTTCACTAAATACATCATTGCAGTGTTTTGTTTTAGCAGCGTGTCAGCCACCCACCACCACTGATGAAAGTAAAGACATCCCTCTATCTCGAGCTGCTTTGACTCAGGAGTCATAAAAGTGTCCCTTTAGTTGTGCAATATTGAAGAAAGTGAAATAAAAACTCGTAAATCATAAACAAAAAGAACATTTCTGTCTTAAAGGCTAATAAAAGACATAAATTGAGAAAAATCTGGTCTTAAGTCCTAAAAAATGTGAAGAATAATGAATAAAATTGACTTTATTAATTTTTATTCTTTTTATATTGATATTTTAGGGATATTTTAACAAATATAACATTTTATTTAAAAAAAAAGTGTTTTTAATTAATTGCAGATTTTTGTCATGCTGTTTATATCTCATAAAAGTACAAAAATTAATTAAATTTATATGAATAGGGCTGAAAAAACAGTTTGTAATACCTACACCTGCAGGCAAACATTTACTGGATCCTAATACCTTTATATGAAAGGAGAAAAAATGATGTAATTATCATCATTTTGTAAATGATGATTTATGCCTTGGATGTTGATGGTAATCAAACGTTGGTGAGTTACACGGACTTCCAAGAGTCCTGGCTGGCGAGGCTGCCGGACCTCGGAGATCACCTTAATGACAGAGGTGGGAGCCCTGCAGCGGGAGCTGGCGTTCAGCTGGGCCACGTTCGCCATGCTGGCCAACGTACTCAGTCGGTTCATCTGGCCCATCGCCATGGAAACCGAAGCCGGCGCCAGGCTGGCCGGGATCAGGGGGTGTGACATCATCATGAAGGGCAACTGATCCAGAACTGGAGAAGAACAGAACAGGAAGAGGTAAAAAATTAGCGCACTCTTTTCCACAGCTCACCGTCGTGATCTATCAAAGTTTTACGACCCGATCATCTTTTGATCGAACTTGAAAGTGTTTGTGGGTGGGGCCGTTGGGGCGGAGTAACCTCGCCTTCCTGACTCCTCCCCATGGCTGAGAGATCTCTGTTTACACACTCTTTTGTTACCTAACACACCGAACCTAACAGATTCCAGAAAAAGGAAGACGTACATGAATCCAGTCGTCTGCAAGTGGAGGCATCATTGACTATATATTCACTGGACATATCAACAAAAAGGAAGTACTCGCTGCTTCCAAAAAGTCCAAATCACATAGACTTCTATTGGGAAATAGACAGTTATTACTCAGTCATTTTATGTGTCAGAATAACTATTCTTTCTCTTATGCCTTCTCCTTAGTATCTTCTTTATGATCTTTAAACTAACTAAAAAAATAGATGTATACCATTATACCTGCTATAATGCTAGTGTGAATACTGTAAGCTGAATTGGACCGCTGAAGATGCTAGTGCTGATAGCTGAAAATTCTGTAGTTCATAGCTAAAATTGCTGAAGCTTATAGCCAGCTAAAATATTAGCTAAACTCCAAAATAGCCTAAAAAACATAAAAAGGCCTAAATGAGCCAAAATAGCTAGCATGTAGCTTAAATATTAGGTAAATTCCAAACTAGTCCAAAAAACTTAAAAAAATCCTAAACTAGCTAAAATAGCTAGCATGAAACTGAAATATTAGCTAAACTCCAAAACAGCCTAAAAAACAAAAAAATCAAATTAGCCAAAACAGCTAGCATGTAGCTAAAACATTAGCTAAACTCCAAATTAGCCTAAAAAACCTTAATAAATGCCAAAATAGTCCAAAAAGCTAGCATAATGCCATTATAACTTTCAACTTTACTACACTCTGACTCCATATAACATAAAGTAACGACTAATCGACTATTAAATTAATTCTCTACTATTTTAATAGTCGATTAGTCGACTAATCATGGCAGCCCTAATCTATTAAAATGACACTTTTTGCTATTTAAAAAAAAATGAAAGGACTAGGATCGTCTTAATGGGTTTCA
>NW_023419562.1:0-2714 GCF_002922805.2 Oryzias melastigma
TGCAGAACCATGTTGCTGTGCAGAAGGCTGTAAAGTCTTCCTAGAGTTTAGACTGTTCCTAAATAAAGAAAGCAAAAAACTTTAAATATTAACATTCATCCATCTTCTTCCGCTCATCTGGGATCGGATCACGGGGCAGTAGTCTAATCAAAGATGCCCACACTTCCCTCTCCCCGGCCACTTCCTCCAGCTCCTCTGGGGGAACCCGGGGTGTTCCCAAGCCAGCAGCCTGGCCTGGGTCTTCCCCGGTGCTTCTGCCTAGAAGGACATGCCCGGAACACCTCTCCAGGGAGGCGTCCTGGAGGCATCCGAACCAGGTGCCGGAGCCACCTCAACTGGCTCCTCCCAATGTGGAGGAGAAGCAGCTCTACTCCGAGCTCTCTCTGGATGACAGAGCTTTTCACTCTATCTGTAAGGGAGCCCCCAGCCACCCTCCGCTTGTAGTCGGGATCTCGTTCTTTTGGTCATGACCATAGGTGAGTACTTGAACAGAGATCGACCAAAAAATTGAGAGCTTTGTTCTTTGGCTCAGCTCTCTTTCCACCTTAACATTTTAGCTCAAATTCTTTTGTGTTCTGTTCCACAAGTACTACTTTAATTGTTAAACATTTCCATCCACAATATCTTTTCAAGTATTTTTGATTTCAAAATGTTGGTGTAGCAGGATGAAATGAGCTGCACCTGCTACACAGGTGTTGGCAATCCTCTTAATTGCCAAAAGGGTGTGGTGGAGCCAATAAAAGGGCAGAGTTGCTTTGTGCTTGCACACTGCACTCTGAAGAGGGGACGCTGCAATGTGCTACAGGTTCCAGGCCCAGTCAGTGGGGCACCTGAAACCTGGTGACGGACCTGTAGCACCAGGGTCCCCTCTCCACCGCACCTGGAGAACATGTGATTTGGCAGGATAGACGGTATGTGTATGGCCCTTCACCCTGTGTTTTAAAGTGTATGTGCTGCTCTGATCCCCTGCCTGTCCTCCACAGGGTCAGACGTGAGCCCCTGCTGCTTTGCCTGGTTTGCCTGCTTTGCCTGGTTTGTCTACTTTGCCTGTTTTTTTATCTTGTTGGTTTCTGCTCCTGTGCGGTGCGGCCAAACTGAAGCCCTGCCTGGACTCGCCCTCCCCGTCAGCGGCTACAGGCCTCCGGCTCGCCCTCCCCGTCAGCGGCTTCAGGCCTCCGGCTCGCCCTCCCCGTCAGCGGCTTCAGGCCTCCGGCTCGCCCTCCCCTTCAGCGGCTTCAGGCTTCTGGCGCACCTCTGGACTTTATGGACGGTTGCCTCTTTATTTTTATAACTTTTAATAAATTTTGTTCAGGTGTGAGTGGGAAGGTGTGCATGGTTGCCCTACTTACTGGTTTTATTTCACTTTTCAGGGAAGTGCTTGGCAGAGCGTGTTGGCTGACGACGGTGGAGGCTTGTTGTGTTTCCTGGTGTTGGTCCATTCCCTTTCACGTGTGGGTGTGTGTGCATGTCACTGTGGGGTGAAATCCATTTTTTGTTTTATTCTGTTTTTTCCTCCCCTCGTACACCCAGCGCTCTGCCGGTAAGCCTTCCCCCAGTAGGGTTTTTATTTTTTTAGCTTGGATTGTTTTAATTGGTTTTAATTTCTTTTAATAAAACTATTTATTGAACTGGAACCACGTCTTGGCTGCTTGGGAAGGAATTTACGTGTCCTTTATCAGGACTTCCCTTTGGGTTCCCCGGACCCTGCATTCCGGGGTGGCGTTGTTTGCTTTTGGGTTATACCCAACCCTCAGAAAATCCACTTTGCCACACTTGGCGTTGTTGGCAGGATCCCTAAAGTCACGGCCGAGACGTGTGTTCCAGGTTTTTATTAGTTTTAGATTTTGGTTTTAATTGTTTTACCCTATTTATTGTAATTTTTAATAGGCATTGAGGCAAAGCAGCAGTGGGTTCACATGTCCCCAGGAAATTATGGAGGTACAGGTAAAGGAGATGAAGGAACTGGTGATCCAGTTGAGGGGTGACTGTGTGAGGTTGCAACAGGAACAAGCCACTACAGTGCCTGGTTCTGGCACGGCTCCTCCTGTTGCACCCACCCCAAGTTTGAGTCCCAGTCTTTTGTTAACCAAAAGACTGGATGTCCCCAGTGATTGGAAATGCCCAACAACTCGAGGCAGAACTGGGGTTAAATTCACAGAGCGGCAGGTTGAAGCACAGGTGTGTATGTGGACCTGCCAGATGGATGCTGCCGATCACGTGCTCTTCCTACCTGGTCACTGTGAGGGAACATCTCTGGAGGAAGCCAGAGTTGTGTCACCGCTCCAGTGCACTCCTTGGTTGAGCAGGGTAAGAATGCTGATTCGGCATAGAAATTCCCGTGCCCGCCGAGCTTTTGAGCCTAAGCTCGGCAGGTTAATATTGGGGCTCACAATGATAAAGTGGTAAAAACGTGTCCCCCACCTGATGTTAACCCTGGGTGAGAGACCAGTGTTGTGGTCAGACACTGGAACCATGGTGTCTGAATCACAGGTCTTCCAGGAGAGATGATGCCACCAGTTTTGCATGGGAGGGAATCCCTCTTGTGTTGACGTGGGGAAAGATTCATTGGGTCCCAGATGGAACAGTGATAACCATCACTGATTCCTGCTCTTAAGGAGCAGGGTTTCCAGTATAGTTTGAGCCGTCAAGGTCAAACTTCCTGTGGACCAGTGTTTCTTTTTATCCTGCCTGGTGAGTCTTGAGGATCAACATGA
>NW_023419563.1:0-2714 GCF_002922805.2 Oryzias melastigma
TAGTTTCTGCAGAGCGGCAGTAGTTCATTAGAAATTCTGAGTTGTGGGCGGGATTGTTGGTGTGGAGCAACCCCACCCCCACATGCTCTCTCTCTAACTTACAACCCCTTACATCCCAAACCTAACATTATGGACAACAGTTCTCAGAGTCTCTGTTTGGTGCAGTGTTATTCAGGTGTTGTTCCTCTTTCCCAGTCCCCTGGTGGTTTGCCTGTGCTCCTCTCCTTAGCAGTGGACCTCGCCTCTGGCTCGTCTCACCCCCCAACTCCATCTGGATGAAGCCGATCTGCTACACTATTCAAACATACAGTTGTGAAGTTAGATAAGCTAGTTCTTCTTTAACAGTCCTGTCCGTCCAGGGGAGGATCCCTCCTTCCTGTGGACTTTCCTGAGGTTTCTTCTGTTTTTTTGCCCCAGAATCTGTTTGTTTTTTTCTTAGAAGCTTTTCCTTACAGAGAAGGAAGGTCTGAGGGCCGGAATGCACAGTTTAGTCTGTTTAGTCTGTTTAGTTTAGCAATCAGCTATTTTTTGTATTTTATGACTGATTTGATGTTTTTGTAAATTTACCTGTGTGAACCCCATTGAGACAACTGTTTTGTGTAATTGGCATAAATAACTAAAACTGAATTCAACAGAACAAAAAATGGAAATCCTCAGAACTTAGTTTTCTTCATATTTCGTCCATCATGAGAAAAATGCTTCATGTTGAATTACTAAAAACTATTTTTTTTCTAAAACCGGTCTAAGCATGATTGATGCAAATGAATGTGAGAACTACACAGGTAAACTATTGTTTTTTTATTATTAATTTACACCTTTTACAGTACATTTCGAAAGTCTACTAAGAGTTTTAGTTGTTAAAATTAACAAAAAAAAGTTTTTTTTAGGGTGAAATAGTGATGCATGATGACGTTCTAATGTGTGACAGAATGTAAGTGACAGTCAGTGAATATTATCCTTACATATGAGGAAAAGCATTAAAATAAGTCAAAAGTATCAGTTGGGTCCTAATAGCATCTGTCTGTGTAAAGCTGGAGGGAACTTATGGGGTCTCCCAGAGGAAACGGGGCTCCCATACCAATTAGTCAAAACGAGCACACGGGCAGCGAGATGTACTGTAACCAGAGGCACTGACGGATGGCTGTTTTCCCGCCGTGCATTTGTTTCCACCAACAACCGTCTTGAATTTAAAGAAAGAAAGCCCCCCAGTTTTTTTTGTTTTTAACACAACATTGTTTAAAAACCCCACACGCACAGTTTTCATGGTACACAGTGTTCCTCACTCTCCCTCCCAATCATGGTTTTACTTTGGTACTTTGCTCACGCCTGTGGCTGTTAAACAGAACCTATTAAAGTTACGTCTAATGAGGGTAGAAACCCTCACCTACACTGCAGAGAGAATACAGGCCTTCAGAGATGGTTTCTTTGACTGGGATCGAGGAGAAAGAAACTGTTAAAGGAAAAGATAAGGTTAAAGATTGTTAATGCTGAAGACAATTGTAAGAAAAGTGACAAATTTTGAAATGAATTTGTCTTATTGTAAATAAATGCATATCCCTCAAATCTAAATAATTATTGTAATAAAATACTCAAAGCATTGACATAACTAGAAAGATAATCTCTGATGTGGAGAATAACGTCGGGTGGAGGGTCGGATATAATTACCCTGCGGGCCAAATCTGGTCCTTATGTTATGCGTTTATGAAATCTTAACATTGTGATGCAAAAGGAAAAAAATTATACTTGAATAAAGTTCTAAAATTATCATAAAGTTAAAATTTTACAAGAATAAAATTCTGAAATTAAAAGAAAAAAATGTACTCATAAACTTGTAAAATTATAAGATAAAGTCAAAATGTTACTCGAGCTGAGTCGTGATATTACAAAAAAATGCTTATTAGCTAAAATCGTAAAATTATGAGAAAAATTTAAAACATTTTTACAAGAATACATTTTTAAAATTATAAGAAAAAAGGCAAAATTTTACAGAAAAAAAGTATTAAAATTATGAGAAAAAGTCTAAATATTACTAGAATAAAGTTGTGAAATTACAAGACAAACATGTTTTTTACTAGAATTAAGTGGTAAAATTATGTGACAAAAAGATATTTTTTTTACTAGAATAAAGTTGATAAATTTTGAGAAAAGAGTCAAAATTTTACAAGGATAAAATTGCAAAATTACAAGAGAAAAACTTTTTTTTTTACTAGAATAGAATCATAAACTTATGAGCAATAAGTCAAAATTTTACTAGATTAAAGTTGTAAAATTATGAGAAAAAAGTCTAAATGTTACTAAAATAAAGTCCTAAAATTACAAAAGAAAAAGGTTAAAATTTTACAAGGAAAATAAATGTCAGTTATTATCAAAAATAAAATATTCCATTTATCTTTTGAAATGTTTTAAAATAGACAATCAAACATCACCTGTTGAATCTACTGTCTGAATGGATCGACACTTTGCTCAGGAATCTCGCTGAAGAATCTGCTTTACAGTTTATGTAAATGTGGAACTTCTTCACAAAAGCTGCTCATGCGACATGGCCCCGGATGAGCAGAAGACGATGGATGAATTGACAACTTTATTTAAAGGCAATTATGTAAAATTACAACTTTTTCAGTCCCAAACTTAAGATTTTGCTCTTGTCAAAAGTTTCATTTTTTTCTCAAAATTTTACAACTTTATTCTCACTTAATTTTCTTTAATGATGGCGT